>NC_053025.1:326932449-326958030 GCF_003073215.2 Triticum urartu
GAGTCCGTATGTGTGGGGAAACAAGAGTTAGGGTTGGTTTCGGACCCCACCCTCAAGGGCCACGAAATTCCCCTCTCTTCCTCCATATATACAGCCCTTAGGGCGTCGTTTAGACTTTGGGTTTTGTTTAGATTAAAAGTTCGCCATAGCTGCAACTTCTCGTACTTCGTTTGTGTCCAACGACCAGACCAAGACGTCACAGAACCCCACCTTGATCAATAAAGCTTTCATCTTATATTCGCAATATCCAGATTGCAATCTCAGTTTCTTGCTTGTTCTTTGTTTGCTCGCAGGAAACAGGCCCTCGTGGTCAGGTTGATCGTGCTCCGGCGTGGTCAATAACCCCTCGGAAGTTGGTTTAGCGATTGCTAAGGCGCGACGTCTCGCACGTTCGTAGTCGGATCGTCAAGGTCGACTCCCACAGAAAACGATAGCCATCATCTCATCGAAACATCGGGACACCTTTGCCTCTATCACAAGCCTATCACATTCCTGATTGCATTGGCCTTCAATACGTGAAGTTTTCCTGAGTAAATCTGCAGCTCAAAAAATAATTGCAGAATTGATGGTCACATCATGTATGATACGTGAAGCCCAACACTAGAGCTGGACCATCCAGGTTGGTACCTGAAACATTTGGCCGATGCCCAGACTGTAGGCAGCTACCTAGGTCAATCAGATGCGTACGTGTAGATCTGCCAAGTGGCCATGTAACTTCCCCTTTTGCGTCACTTACACCTTCATGGCTTGTACTATATATATAGACCTACTCCACCTCATTGTTGGAAATATGCCCTAGAGGCAATAATAAAGTGGTTATCATTATATTTCCTTGTTCATGATAATCGTTTATTATCCATGCTATAATTGTAGCGACCCGACCTCAAACGGTCAAGTCTCTGTGCTTCAGTGTCATCCCTGGATCGGTAATGCTGATACACACAATACTCGAGGAATTATAACAAAGTAGCAATCACACACTTATTACATCGAGTGTCTCCAAAGAGAACTTGTTACAATAAATATGGCTTAAGGCCATCTAATACGATAACATCGGAAGGCTTGGAAGATAAAGTGAGTCCATCAACTCCAACGGCATAGCTGAGCTGCACGGCAACGACCTAACGAACCTTACTCCTCGTCTGAAAAGTCTGCAACATAGTACGTTGCAGCCCGAAAATGGGTCAGCACATGGAATATGCTGGCAAAATAACACAGTAGAGCAGGAATGGAATAATGCTATCACTACATGCATATTTGGCTGGTGGAAAGCTCTGTGGTTATAGTTTTGCGAAAAGCCAATTTTTCCCTACAACAAAGGAATAGATTTTAACTTAACTATCATGGTAGTCGAAACATCATTAAGAAGGTTCCTCCAACTCAATCCCAATTAAGGTGATTAACAACCCAACAATATTATTTTTAGGGTGATGAGATACTTAAGATACTCCAAGTACTAGATACTCAAGATTGTCCATAACCGGGGACACGGCTAACCATGATTAGTTTATACACTCTGTAGAGGTTTGCGCACTTTTCCCCACAAGACTCGATCTCCTCCGTTGGTTTTCTCGCACTACAGGGTGTTTGAGAAACGGATGACCGAGACACAGTCTTTCAGAAACATTAACTCTCTACCCTGGGAAGACCATACCAAACCTACAAACCCACTACATGTTGATCCACCTCTTCAAGAGCTTCACGTAAGTTACTCAACTATGCTAGAGCCCATAATAGCTTGTGGCTGCACACGTAACTTTCTAGCATGAATAATCTCAGCTCCCTTTGAGCCTGGGTGGCGGTCCATAGGAAGATCACACGGGTACTCCGGGATTTCCAAAAATACAGGAAGCATTGGGTACTCCAGGTGCCTTAATCCACCTAGATGTGTATTTAAGTTGCCACCTTAAGTTGAACCATTAATTAACAATCTGACATCTGTCATGGATTTCACTCACCCAAACCACGTCTACGAGCATAGCATAGCAATATAAGCAACGCGTAGAAGAAACTCCCAGGGGTTTGAATGTAACAGGTTAATAGGTTCTACCTCATCAGCTACTTCCCAACCCACATGTTAATGACATCCTAACCATGCAATGTTTGGGGATCGGAACTAATGCATAAAACTGGGTGATAAAGGGATATGATCAAAGTGTTACTTGCCTTGCTGACGATCCGTGTACCTAGAGACTCCAAATAACACGCTTCGCACTCCGGGAATTCTATCGTAAACAAACAATAACTTACATAAGCAATCAAGCTAAGAAACACGGGTAAATCTCAAATAAGAAGACCTAACCAGAGAGTTCAACTTAAGAACTCCGTTTTGCAAAAAGAATCAAATCAAACGGAGCAATGAAACTCAAACGGCGAAAGAAACAAGATCCATTTACTAATATGGACCTAGGTCAAATTTTACAGTAGCAAAAACTTGTGCAAGTTGGTTAAGCGGAATGGAGACGAAGATCTAGGCGCTTGAATCGCCTGATTCCGATTAACGAGCGAAAAGATAAACTAGAATGAAAATCGGATCAGAAATCGCGATTAGAAATAATCGCGGAATAATCCGATAAACGGAAAATGACGAACAGGCTAACGAACGAGCGTTTGTTATCTATAACTAACGGGCAAAAACTGTTCGTTAAAACGAATGTCCGGACGAACGTCCGCGAAAAAGAAAAACCGGAAAAAAACCAGCGAACCGAAAAAAAACAGGCTAGGGTTTTTATAAAGAAACCGGATTGGTTTTTTTAAAAAAATGAACGGCGGCGAGGTACCTCCGGCGTGGCTCCGGCGAGGTGGGGCTCAAGCGGCAGGGCTCGCGGGACTGCAGGGCGGCGGCGGCGCGGGGCAGCGAGGGCGGCGGCGGCGCGGGGCAGCGAAGCGGCGGCGGCGGCTCGCGGGAGGCGGCGGGGCGCGGCTCGGGAGCGGGCGGCGGGGCGGCGGGGTAGTGGTGGTGGCGGGGCTCGGTGGCGGCCTTTAAAGGGGGCGGGGGCGGGGGCTTGCTTGGGCGAGGGGGCACCCGGGGAGGAGTCTAGCTCGGACTCCCCTCGGCGTCCGAGCTACGCACGGCGGCGCGCGCGGGAGGGAGACGGCCAGGACGGGCCGGCTGGGCTTCGGCCCAGTTGGGTCAGGAAACCTTCTTTTTAAGTATATTTCCGCCGAAATTGAGAAAAATCCTAGAAAATAAAATAAAAATAAAAAATGCCAAAACAAATTTTCTCCGTCTAAATAAAATATTTAGAACTAGATGAACATTTTCTTGGCCCTAAAATGCAATTTTGAAGACATGCAATTGTTCTAATGCAAATAAAATCCAAATAAAATCAAATATTTTATTTTAATATTTTTCCTCCAATATTTTAATTATTTTGGAGAAGTCCTATTATCTCCTCTCATACATTTTAATATGAAATATTTTCAGAGAGAAAAATAATTAAAACCAAAAGTCCTTGTTTCAATATTTGATAAAAATCAAATATGAAATCTGGGAAATCCCCAACTCTCTCCAAGGGTCCTTGAGTTGTTTAGGATTTCGAGGATCACGAGACGAAATGCAATAAAATATGATATGCAAGAATGATCTGTGTATAACATTCCAAATTGAAAATTTGGGATGTTACCAACCTACCCCCCTTAAGATGAATCTTGCCCTCGAGATTCGGGTTGGCTAGAAAATAGGTGTGGGTGGTCCTTGCGGAGATCATCCTCTCGTTCCCACGTGGCTTCGTCCTCGGTATGGTGGCTCCACTGAACCTTGCAAAACTTAATAACCTTGCTGCGGGTGACTCGACCGGCAAACTCCAAAATCTTGACTGGCTTCTCTTCATAAGTCAAGTCATTGCCAACTGAATCGCCTCCAAGGGTACGGTATCTCTTAGTGGCATGTCGGCCATCTCAGCATGGCACTTCTTCAACTGGGAAACGTGAAACACATCGTGAACTCCTAATAGTCCTTCAGGTAACTCCAACTTGTATGCAACTTCTCCCATCCGTTCCAAAATACGATATAGTCCTACAAATCTCGGGGCTAACTTTCCCTTAACTCCAAAACGTTTCACTCCCTGCAAAGGTGATACTCGCAAATATGCTCTATCCCCAATTTCATAGGTTACCTCCTTGCATTTCAAATCTGCATAACTCTTTTGCCTGGCCTGGGCTATCTTCAGTCTATCCCGGATCAGTTTAACCTTCTCCTTAGAATCTTTGATCAAGTCTGGTCCAAACAACTGTCAGTCCCCAACTTCATCCCACATCAATGACATTCTGCACCTTCGGCCATCCAGAGCTTCGAACGGTGCCATCTTCAGACTGGCTTGGTAGCTATTGTTGTATGAGAACACTGTGTAAGGAAGATTGTCATCCCAACTAGATCCATAATCTAGCGCACAGGCTCTCAACATGTCCTCCAAAATCTGGTTGACTCTCTCGGTCTGTCCATCTGTTTGCGGGTGAAATGCTGTAGTGAACTCCAATCTGGTTCCCAAGGTCTAGTGCAGCTGATGCCAAAACTTTGAGGTAAACTGTGTCCCTCTATCCGATACGATGGTCCTCTGAACTCCATGCAGACATACGATCCTAGTCATATATATCTTGGCCAACTTTGCACTAGTATAAGTTGTTTTCACTGGGATAAAGTGTGCCACTTTGGTTAAATGGTCAACTAATACCCATATAGAATCGTATCCTGATTTGATCATGGGTAATCCGGGGATAAAATCCATGCCAAGTTTATCCCACTTCCATTCGGGTATCGGCATAGGCTGTAGCAATCCTGCTGGCTTTTGATGCTCTGCCTTCACTCTCTGACATACATCACATACGGCCACATACCCGGCGATATCCTTCTTCATCCCTGTCCACCAGAAATGTTCCTTTAAATCCAAATACATCTTGGTATTCCCGGGGTGTATCGAGTATGGTGAGTCAGGTGCCTCCCGAAGTATCAATTTCCTAATCTTTGCGTTATTGGGCACATAAACACTGTCCTCAAACCATAAGGTGTCATGCTCATCCTCACGAAAACCTTTGGCCTTTCCCTCGCTCATTTTCTCCTTTATCTTGGAAATCTCTTTGTCATCCTTCTAAGCTTCTCGAATCTTTCCCAACAATGTAGACTACACCTCCATTGTTGCAACAAAACCTCTAGGAACAATCTCCAAACGTAGTTCCTGGAGGTCCTCTGCTAACTCCTTCGGCAATCCCATGCTTATTAGGGTATTAGCGTAGCTCTTCAGGCTCAAGGCGTCTGCTACGACATTGGCCTTTCCTGGATGATAATGAAGCTTCATGTCATAATCCTTTATAAGCTCCAACCATCTTCTCTGCCTATGGTTCAGCTCCTTCTGGGTGAAAATGTACTTCAAACTCTTATGATCCGTATACACATCACAATGATTTCCAATAAGGTAATGTCTCCAAGTCTTCAACGCATGCACTACGGCTGCTAGTTCCAAATCATGTGTGGCATAATTCAACTCGTGCGGTTTTAGTTGTCATGAGGCATATGAAACAACTCTTCCGTCCTGCATAAGCACACTTCCAAGTCGTAGGCGAGAGGTGTCGCAATACACTTGAAAATCCTTGCGTATATCCGGCGGTGTCAGCACTGGGGCTGTAGTCAAATGTTTCTTCAGCTCCTGGAAACTTGCCTCACAATCTTCCGTCCATTTAAACTTGGTATCCTTCTTCAATAATTCTGTCATGGGCTTCGCAATCTTGGAAGAATTCTCAATCAATCTCCGATAGTATCCTGCGAGTCCAAGAAAACTGCGAATCTCGCTAACTAAAGTGGGTGCCAACCATTCAGTGACTCACTGAACCTTGGTGGGATCTACTGCTATACCTTCTCCTAATATAACATGTCCAAGGAATCCGACTTCCTTCAACCAAAACTCGCATTTGCTGAACTTGGCATATAACTGATGTTCCCTGAGTTTCTCGAGAACTAGTCACAAATGCTCCTTGTGTTCCTCTTCATCCTTTGAATATACCATTATATCATCAATGAACACCACAACAAACTTATCCAAATACTCCATGAACACCTTGTTCATCATGCTCATGAAATAGGTAGGGGCATTAGTCAGTCCAAACGACATGACCGTATACTCGTATAACCCGTACCGTGTGGTGAAGGCTATCTTGGGTATATCCTTCTGTCGTATCTTTAACTGATGATATCCTGATCATAGATCGATCTTCGAAAACACCTTAGCTCCTTTCAGCTTGTCAAACAGATCATTGATCATCGGCAATGGGTACTTATTCTTAATCGTCACTTCATTCAATGCCCGATAATCAACAACCATTCTTAGGGATTTATCCTTCTTTTCAACCAATAGCACTAGAGCTCCCCATGGTGATGAACTCCGTTGAATATAACCTTTCTCCAATAACTCCTTGATCTGTTTCTTAATATCCTCTAGATCATTCGCGGGCATCCTATAGGGTCTCTTGGATATTGGCCCTGTGCCTGGTAATAGCTCTATCAAAAACTCGATATCTCGATCCGGTGGTGGTGATGAGGACATCAATACCATTGTTACACCCACAGCCCCTACTGTTACATATACTGGACCAATTACTAGAGCTCGCGCACGCCAATTAAATTACCAGGTACTTTCGTTTCTTGGTAATGATTCTAATGTTCATGAGATTATGATGCTGCCTAAATTGGATACATTTGTTTTGCTTTCAAATGAAGGGCCTAGCTTGGAGAAGGATGAACATTGGAGCAAGAACACGCATGAAGTTGATGGCATGCGCAAGGGGATCAAGAACGGAGTTACAAGTGATGATTTCAGGACTTTGAAGCCGCCATAAGGAGTGCATGAAGCCATGGACGAAATATACAAGATGCCACTTCATAATATTCGTCCATAGGCTATTCTAGGTGCTGCGTCACCTTATTAATGGGCCAGGCCCATGTAATTTCGAAATACTTAAGTATAGGCTATTTTTAGAGTCCGTATGTGTGGGGAAACAAGAGTTAGGGTTGGTTTCGGACCCCACCCTCAAGGGCCACGAAATTTCCCTCTCTTCCTCCATATATACAGCCCTTAGGGCGTCGTTTAGACTTTGGGTTTTGTTTAGATTAAAAGTTCGCCATAGCTGCAACTTCGCGTACTTCGTTTGTGTCCAACGACCAGACCAAGACGTCACAGAACCCCACCTTGATCAATAAAGCTTTCATCTTATATTCGCAATATCCAGATTGCAATCTCAGTTTCTTGCTTGTTCTTCGTTTGCTCGCAGGAAACAGGCCCTCGTGGTCAGGTTGATCGTGCTCCGGCGTGGTCAATAACCCCTCGGAAGTTGGTTTAGAGATTGCTAAGGCGCGACGTCTCGCACGTTCGTAGTCGGATCGTCAAGGTCGACTCCCACAGAAAACGATAGCCACCATCTCATCGAAACATCGGGACACCTTTGCCTCTATCAAGTGGTATCAGATTTCCAGGTTGCTCGGTGAGATTTTTACAGTTTTCCGTAGATTGGATCGAGTCTGTTCTTCATACCTACAGTCCACGAAAAAGCCACAAAAAAATTAGGGTTAGTTCATCATATCCGAACCAATCTGAGCCTTTGCATAATCTTTTTAGGGTTTTTGCTTTGTTGAATTTGCGGTTGCATCGTCGTGTCAAGTTGCTGGTCTTAGAGTCTAGTCTTTTAGGGTTTCGAGTTCTGGTCATAAGTTGTCACGCCGCCGCCGCACCATCATCATCGCCCATCTACCACTTTTGCTTATCCGCCATCGCTCTGAATCCATATCCATATACCACCACCAATCCGTATCCATATACCACCACCACTACCATATACCACCACCGCTGCCATATACCACAACCATATATCCACCACCAATCCGAGTTCTTCTCATATTAGGTTTGTTCTTGAGACCAATCTAAATTCCGAGTCGTGTTTCCTTGCCTGCGTAGGTCTCAGAAAAAAAAAGAGTCTGGAGACCCCCGGGCAGTTTTTAGGCCAAAATTTTCACGGGCAAAAATATTTTTTCCCTATCCTATTTTTAGGTTTTTCTGAGTCTTTTGAGCCACGTGCCATCATAGTGATTTTTTGTCGCACTTTTTCGTCGTCGCTGCCCTGATTTCCGAAAAAAAAAGTGAAAAAAAAATTTTGTGCCCATCCTATCAGTTTGACGAGGGAAGAGTTTTGAGACACTCGCCATTATAGTAACTTTTCGCAAAAAAAAAGAGGAGCGCAAAAAAAAAGAGGAGCGCAAAAACAAAAAAAAAGCGAAAAAAAAAGTTCCAGAGTGTGCTTTTCCCTTATTTACGTGCAGCGCCGTGATTTTGTTAGCGTTCTAGGCTCGCGTCTCTAGCACGGTCTAGCCTAGGACCAGCACAGTACCGTCGTTGAGCGTTTAGTCAACTTTGCATCTCTGAATTGACTATTGCTGACCCTTTTTGCTACCATACTATAAGCCTTCCCAGCTCCACATACCTCTACGTCGTGCGTTTGACTCTCCCTGGCAATCGCTCTATCCAAGCTTTTGAGAGTTTTGACTACAACGGTTGCCGATCACCGCCTGCTGCTGGGTAAGAACTGGTAAGAATTTGAGATTTGCTTGACGGATTTGTGACACCCGCCACCAACACCTCTTGTTAGTATTCTGTAGGATCATATTCTTGTGTGTTTTCTATTGTTGCTAACCATGGCAGGATCACAAGCCGACGAGACTGACTGGGAGAACATGACGAATCAGGAGTTGCATGATAAATTTCAGCAAATGATGAATGGACAGGTGCAGGATGTGCTAAACAGATTTGAAGAGGCTATGGAGAAGATAGATGACATGGAGAAGACGTTCGAAACAAAGCTCGATAACAGGTTTAATGAATTGCTCGCGCGTCTTCCACCACCACCACCGGCTGCACCTAACGCACCTCCTACAACAACAACAACGACGACTACCTACACATCGTGAAACAGCCCTCCGCCGAGCGAGCCGTCTCCCTCTTGCACCTGGCCAAACTGTTGGTGCTGCTGTTGCTACTTCTGTGGCTCCTGCTGCTGATGCGGAGGAGGATGATTTTGCTGGCGATTACGAGGATGAGGTTGATCAAAATCAGAACTACGTGCCACCACCAGCACAGCAACCATCAGGTCGTCCACATGCAAATAATGGCAATGGTAGGGCTCACCCTCAGGTACGAGATCATGACCATCTCCCTAAACTAAAATTGAATATTCCACCATTTGAGGGTAGATATGTTCCTGATATATATCTTACTTGGGAGTTAGAAACTGAACAACGATTTACATGTTTACAATATCCCGAGGAGAGACGTGTTCCTGCTGCTGTTTGTGCTTCACTAGTTTTGCATGTGTTTGGTGGTCTGAGCATTGTAGATTATATCCCATTCCTGCTACTTGGGCTGCTTTGAAAACTGCTATGCGTACTCGTTGGGTTCCACCATATTATCAACGTGAATTACTTCAAAAATTGCAGCGCTTAAGACAGGGAAAAAATTCTGTAGAAGAATATTATCAGGAATTACAAACTGGCATGATTAGATGTGGTATTGTTGAGGAGAATGAAGCTATGCTTGCACGTTTTATGGGTGGATTAAATAGAGAGATTTAGACCATTCTAGAGTATAAGGAGTATACTAATATCACTCGTTTATTCCATCTTGCCTGTAAAGCTGAACGTGAAGTGCAGGATCGATAGGCATTGGCGCATACTAACTTTTCTGCAGGTCGACCTTCATGTTGGACACCACGTGCATCATCTACTTCCACACGTTTTGCTACACCGGCACCTCCGTCGGCTGCCACCTCCAACCGTGATACAATAAAGCAGGCACAATCACCACTATCTGCCAAGAGCACACCTTCTGGGCCTGCAAAGAGCTCTTCTTCATCCATGGCATCAACAGGGCAAACACATGATATTATTTGTCGACGTTGCAAGGGTGGAGGTCATTATGCGAGAGAATGCCATCTAGCGTGTGATGATTGTACTGAGGATGGTGGGTATGAGTCGCTAGTGACTATGATGAGGAGACTTTGGCTCTTATTACACGTGACGAACACGGTGGAGACGATTCTGATCATGAGACGCAATACATGGTCTCCTGAAGATGCTGACACGGTATGAATATTTAGTTGCTCAACGTGTTTTGAGTGTGCAGGTTACACAAGCTGAGCAAAATCAGAGGCATAATTTGTTCCATACAAAGGGAGTTGTGAAGGAACGTTTTGTTCGCGTCATCATAGATGGAGGGAGCTGCAATAACTTGGCTAGCATGGAGATGGTGGAGAAGCTATCTCTCACCATAAGACCACATCCACATCCTTACTACATCCAATGGTTCAACAACAGCGGCAAGGTTAAGGTAACATGTACTGTTCGTGTGCATTTTAGTATCTCTACATATGCTGATTATGTTGATTGTGATGTGGTACCGATGCAAGCATGTTCTTATTACTTGGTAGACCATGGCAATTTGATAAAAATTCTACACCATGGTAGAAACAATCAGTATACTCTTGTTCATAAGGATAAAAATATTACTTTGCTTCCTATGACTCCTGATTCCATTTTGAAAGATGATATTCAATAGAGCTAATAAAGCAAAACAGGAGAAAAATAAAGAGTGAAAATCAGATTGTGGCAAAAGAATTTGAGCAACAAATGCAGCCTAATAATAAACATCTAGTGTTGCTTCTGAAATTAAATTGAAAAGTGCATGTTTACTTGCCACCAAATCTGATATTGATGATCTAGATTTTAGCAAATCTGTTTGCTATGCTTTTGTGTGCAAAGAGGAATTATTTTCATTCGAGGACGTGCCTCCTCTTTGCCTCCTGCTTGTCACTAACATTTTGCAGGAGTTCGCAGACGTCTTTGCACAAGACGTGCCACGTGTGTCTGATTGTAGAGGCATTAATAATATTACTATTCGTTATCGTCATCCTATTCCTAGGCTAGATGATATGCTTGATGAATTGAGTGGCTCTACAATATTCTCCAAAGTTGATTTGCGTAGTGGTTACCATCAAATTCGTATGAAATTGGGAGATGAATGGAAAACAGCATTTAAAACTAAGTTTGGATTATATGAGTGGTTAGTCATGCCTTTTGGGTTAACTAATGCACCTAGTACTTTCATGAGGTTAATGAATGAAGTTTTACGTGCCTTCATTGGACGATTTGTGGTAGTTTACTTTGATGACATATTGATTTATAGCAAATCTTTGGAGGACCATTTGGAACATTTACGTGCTGTTTTTATTGCTCTACGTGATGCACGTTTGTTTGGTAACCTTGGAAAGTGCACCTTTTGCACCGACCGAGTATCTTTTCTTGGCTATGTTGTTACTCCACAGGGAATTGAAGTTGATAAAGCCAAGATTGAAGCTATTGAGAGTTGGCCACAGCCCAAAACGGTCACACAAGTGAGGAGTTTCCTTGGCCTCGCTGGTTTCTATAGGCGTTTTGTGAGAGATTTCAGCACCATTGCTGCACCTCTCAACGAGCTTACAAAGAAGGATGTACCTTTTGTTTGGGGTACCGCACAGGAAGAAGCCTTCACAGTATTGAAAGATAAGTTGACACATGCTCCTTTACTCCAACTTCCTAATTTCAATAAGACTTTTGAGCTTGAATGTGATGCTAGTGGAATTGGATTAGGAGGTGTGTTATTACAAGATGGAAAACCTGTTGCATACTTTTCTGAAAAATTGAGTGGGCCTAGTCTGAACTATTCTACTTATGATAAAGAATTATATGCTCTTGTTTGGACCTTAGAAACATGGCAACATTATTTATGGCCCAAGGAATTTGTTATACATTCTGATCATGAATCTTTGAAACACATTAAAAGTCAAGCAAAACTGAACCGTCGACATGCTAAATGGGTTGAATTCATTGAGACATTCCCTTATGTGATTAAACACAAGAAGGGTAAAGAAAATGTTATTGCTGATGCCTTGTCTCGTCGTTATACTATGCTTTCACAACTTGACTTTAAAATATTTGGTTTGGAGACCATCAAGGATCAATATGTTCATGATGCTGAATTTAAAGATGTATTGCAGAATTGTAAGTAAGGGAGAACTTGGAACAAGTTCGTTCTTAACGATGGATTTGTGTTTCGTGCTAACAAGCTATGCATTCCAGCTAGCTCCGTTCGTCTTTTGTTGTTGCAGGAGGCGCATGGAGGAGGATTAATGGGACACTTTGGCGTCAAGAAGACGGAGGATATACTTGCTACACATTTCTTTTGGCCAAAGATGAGACGGGATGTTGAGCGTTTTGTTGCTCGCTGCACTACATGTCAAAGAGCTAAGTCACGACTCAATCCTCATGGTTTATATATGCCTTTGCCTGTACCTAGTGTTCCTTGGGAGGATATATCTATGGACTTTGTTTTAGGTTTACCTAGAACAAAGAAGGGGAGGGATAGCATATTTGTTGTCGTGGATAGGTTCTCGAAAATGGCACACTTTATACCATGTCATAAAAGCGATGATGCTGTTAATGTTGCTGATTTGTTCTTTCGTGAAATTATTCGCTTACATGGTGTGCCAAATACTATTGTTTCAGATCGTGATACTAAATTTCTTAGCCACTTTTGGAGATGTTTATGGGCTAAGTTGGGGACTAAGCTGCTTTTTAGTACTACTTGTCACCCCCAAACTGATGGACAAACTGAAGTAGTCAATAGAACATTGTCTACTATGCTTAGGGCTGTTTTGAAGAATAACAAGAAACTGTGGGAAGAATGCTTGCCTCATATTGAATTTGCTTATAATCGTTCATTGCATTCTACTACTAAGATGTGCCCTTTTGAAATTGTGTATGGTTTCCTACCTCGTGCACCTATTGATTTGTTGCCTCTTCCATCTTCGGAGAAGGTTAATTTTGATGCTAAAGGACGTTCTGAATTGATTTTAAAAATGCATGAGTTAACTAAGGAAAACATTGGGCGTATGAATGCTAAATATAAACTTGCTTGAGATAAGGGTAGAAAACATGTTGTGTTTGCACCTGGAGATCTTGTTTGGTTACATTTGCGTAAAGATAGATTTCCTAATCTGCGCAAATCAAAGCTAATGCCACGTGCTGATGGTCCTTTTAAGGTTTTAGAGAAAATAAATGATAATGCATATAAACTTGAGCTACCTGCAGATTTTGGGGTTAGTCCCACTTTTAACATTGCAGATTTGAAGCCTTATTTGGGTGAGGAAGATGAGCTTCCGTCGAGGACGACTTCATTTCAAGAAGGGGAGGATGATGAGGACATCAATACCATTGTTACACCCACAGCCCCTATTGTTACATATACTGGACCAATTACTAGAGCTCGCGCACGCCAATTAAATTACCAGGTACTTTCGTTTCTTGGTAATGATTCTAATGTTCATGAGATTATGATGCTGCCTAAATTGGATACATTCGTTTTGCTTACAAATGAAGGGCCTAGCTTGGAGAAGGATGAACATTGGAGCATGAACACGCATGGAGTTGATGGCATGCGCAAGGGGATCAAGAACGGAGTTACAAGTGATGATTTCAGGACTTTGAAGCCGCCATAAGGAGTGCATGAAGCCTTGGACGAAATATACAAGATGCCACTTCATAATATTCTTCCATAGGCTATTCTAGGTGCTGCGTCACCTTATTAATGGGCCAGGCCCATGTAATTTCGAAATACTTAAGTATAGGCTATTTTTAGAGTCCGTATGTGTGGGGAAACAAGAGTTAGGGTTGGTTTCGAACCCCACCCTCAAGGGCCACGAAATTCCCCCCTCTTCCTCCATATATACAGCCCTTAGGGCGTCGTTTAGACTTTGGGTTTTGTTTAGATTAAAAGTTCGCCATAGCTGCAACTTCGTGTACTTCGTTTGTGTCCAACGACCAGACCAAGACGTCACAGAACCCCACCTTGATCAATAAAGCTTTCATCTTATATTCGCAATATCCCGATTGCAATCTCAGTTTCTTGCTTGTTCTTCGTTTGCTCGCAGGAAACAGACCCTCGTGGTCAGGTTGATCGTGCTCCCGCGTGGTCAATAACCCTCGGAAGTTGGTTTAGCGATTGCTAAGGCGCGACGTCTCGCACGTTCGTAGTCGGATCGTCAAGGTCGACTCCCACAGAAAATGATAGCCACCATCTCATCGAAACATCGGGACACCTTAGCCTCTATCATGTTTTGTGTAGGTGCGAGGGACTCGCGCGTAGCCTCCTACTGGATTGATACCTTGGTTCTCAAAACTGAGGGAAATACTTACGCTACATTGCTGTATCACCCTTTCCTCTTCAAGGGAAAACCAATGCAGTTCTCAAGAGGTAGCAAGAAGGATTTCTGGCGCCGTTGCCGGGGAGTCTACGCAAAAGTCAATATACCAGGTACCCATCACAATCCTTATCTCCCGCATTACATTATTTTCCATTTGCCTTTCATTGTCCTCTCCCCCACTTCACCCTTGCCGTTTTATTCGCCCTCTCTCTCTATCCTCCCTCTCTTTTTCCGTTCGCCTCTTTTCCGTTTGCTTGTCATTATGGCTAGTCCCTTATCTGCTCCTTTGTCTCCCGAGTTTGAGGTTCTTCATTTCAAACAAAGGCAAGGACAAAATTTAAAAGATGCTTGGTTTAGAATGATGGAATCTTATCGTAATTGTACCCTAGAGGTGAATTTCAGAATTTTTCTTCGCAACTTCTATGTTGGACTAAATATGTCTCATAGACAACTTTTGGGTTGCGTTGCCAAAGGCAATTTTATTGAAATTGATCCTAGTATTGTGCAAGAAATTATAGAAGGTATAGTAGGAACTCTTCCTCAACAAAAGGGGCCTCATCATAGCCAAGAGGAAACGCAAGTTTTTGAGAAAATTTGTGAAGTAACCAAGATTTTACAAAAGTCTCTTGAACCTCTTAAAAGCGTTAGTGGGAATCTCCACCGCATGAATATGTTATTTACCCTTTGCAATAAGCGGTTTGACTCTTTAGATCTCAAGATTTCCGAATATTAAGGGAAATGTAAAGAACCTCCCAGATTCGAGCATAACTCCGCTAAAAGAATTAAGAACCAAGATGACAATACCTAGATCTATCCTTGCTTTTTATGCCTAGCTAGGGGCGTTAAACGATAGCGCTTGTTGGGAGGCAACCCAATTTTATTTTTATTCCTTGCTTTTTGCTCCTGTTTAGTAATAAATAATTTATCTAGCCTCTGTTTAGGTTGTGTTTTTTGTGTTTAATTAGTGTTTGTGCCAAGTAGAACCGTTGGGAAGACTTGGGGAAAGTCTTGATATCTTGCTGTAAAAAACAGAAACTTTAGCGCTCACGAGAACTGCTGCCATTTTTATTTGGAAAGTTCTATTTAGTTAATTCTTTTTGCAGATGATTAATAGATAAATTCCTCACGTCCATAAAATTATTTTAGAATTTTTGGGGTTCCACATCTTGCGCTAGCTACAGATTACTACAGACTGTTCTGTTTTTGACAGATTCTGTTTTTCGTGTGTTGTTTGCTTATTTTGATGAATCTATGGCTAGTAAAAGAGTTTATAAACCATAGAGAAGTTGGAATACAGTAGGTTTAACACCAATATAAATAAAGAATGAGTTCATTATAGTACCTTGAAGTGGTGTTTTTTTTTCTTTCGCTAACGGAGCTCACGAGATTTTCTACTTTAAGTTTTGTGTTGTGAAGTTTTCAAGTTTTGGGTAAAGATTTGATGGATTATGTAACAAGGAGTGGCAAGAGCCTAAGATTGGGGATGCCCATGGCACCCCCAAGATAATATAAGGACACCTAAAAGCCAAAGCTTGGGGATGCCCCGGAAGGCATCCCCTCTTTTCGTCTACATCTATCGGTAACTTTACTTGGAGCTATATTTTTATTCACCACATGATATGTGTTTTGCTTGGAGCGTCTTGTATGATTTGAGTCTTTGATTTTTAGTTTACCACAATCATCCTTGCTTTACACACATTCTTAGAGAGCCTTACATGATTTGGAATTTGTTAGAATACTCTATGTGCTTCGCTTATATCTTTTTGAGTTATATAGTTTTGCTCTAGTATTTCACTTATATCTTTTAGAGCACGGTGGTGGATTCATTTTATAGAAACTATTGATCTCTCATGCTTCACTTAGATTATTTGGAGAGTCTTAAATAGCATGGTAATTTGCTTAAATAATCCTAATATGCTAGGTATTCAAGATTAGTAAATTTTTCTCTTATGAGTGTTTTGAATTCTAAGAGAAGTTTGATGCTTGATGATTGTTTTGAGATATGGAGGTAATAATATCAAAGTCGTGCTAGTTGAGTAGTTGTGAATTTGAGAAATGCTTGTGTTGAAGTTTGCAAGTCCCGTAGCATGCACGTATGGTAAACGTTATGTAACAAATTTGAAACATGAGGTGTTATTTGATTGTCTTCCTTATGAGTGGCGGCCGGGGACGAGCGATGGTCTTTTCCTACTAATCTATCCACCTAGGAGCATGCGTGTAGTGCTTGGTTTTTGATGACTTGAAGATTTTTGTAATAAGTATGTGAGTTCTTTATGACTAATGTTGAGTCCATGGATTATACGCACACTCACCCTTCCATCATTGCTAGCCTCTTTGGTACCGTGCATTGCCCTTTCTCACATTGAGAGTTGGTGCAAACTTCGCCGGTGCATCCAAACCCCGTGATATGATAAGCTCTTTCACACATAAACCTCCTTATATCTTCCTCAAAACAGCCACCATACCTACCTATTATGGAATCTCCATAGCCATTCCGAGATATATTGCCATGCAACTTTCCACCATTCCGTTTATCATGACACATTCATAATTGTCATATTGCATAGCATGATCATGTAGTTGACATAGTATTTGTGGCAAAGCCACCGTTCATAATTCTTTCATACATGTCACTCTTGGTTCATTGCATATCCCGGTACACCGCCGGAGGCATTCATATAGAGTCATATCTTGTTCTAACTATCGAGTTGTAAATAAATAGAATTGTGACGACCATCATTCATAGAGCATTGCCCTAAAAAAAGAAAGTCCACAAAAAAGGGGAAAGGCAAAAAAAGGGACAATGCTACTATCATTTGCCACACTTGTGCTTCAAAGTAGCACCATAATCTTCATGATAGAGAGTCTTTTGTTTTGTCACTTTCATATACTAGTGGGAAATTTTCATTATAGAACTTGGCTTGTATATTCCAACACTGGGCCTCCTCAAGTGCCCTAGGTCTTCGTGAGCAAGCAAGTTGGATGCACACCCACTTAGTTTCTTTTGTTGAGCTTTCATACATTTATAGCTCTAGTGCATCCGTTGCATGGCAATCCCTACTCCTTGCATTAACATCAATTGATGGGCATCTTCATAGCCCATTGATTAGCCTCGTTGATGTGAGACTTTCTCCTTTTTTTGTCTTCTCCACATAACCCCCATCATCGTATTCTATTCCACCTATAGTGCTATATCCATGGCTCGCGCTCATATATTGCGTGAAAGTTTATAGGTTTGAGATTACTAAAGTATGAAACAATTGCTTGGCTTGTCATTCGGGTTATGCATGATGAGAGCATTCTTGTGTGACAAAAATGGAGCATGACTAAACTATAAGATTTTGTAGGGATGAACTTTCTTTGGCCATGTTATTTTGAGAGGACATAATTGCTTAGTTAGTATGCTTGAAGTATTATTATTTTTATGTCAATATGAACTTTTATCTTGAATCTTTCAGATCTGAATATTCATACCACAATTAAGAAGAATTACATTAAAATTATGCCAAGTAGCACTCCGCATCAAAAATTATGTTTTTATCATTTACCTACTCAAGGACGAGCAGGAATTAAGCTTGGGGATGCTTGATACGTCTCCAACGTATCTATAATTTTTGATTGCTCCATGCTATATTATCTACTGTTGTCGACATTATTGGGCTTTATTATCGACTTATATATTATTTGTGGGACTAACCTATTAACCGGAGGCCTAGCCCAGAATTGCTATTTTTTTTTTGCCTATTTTAGGGTTTCAAAGAAAAGGAATATCAAACAGAGTCCAAACGGAATGAAACCTTCGGGAACGTGATTTTCTCACCGAACATGATCCAGGAGACTTGGACCCTACATCAAGAAACAAAGGAGGAGGCCACGAGGTAGGGGGCGCCCCTACCCCCCCCCCAGGCGTGCCCTCCAACCTCGTGGGCCTCCTGTTGCTCCACCGACGTACTCCTTCCTCCTATATATACCTACGTACCCCCAAACGATCAGATACGGAGCCAAAACCCTAATTCCACCGCCGTAACTTTCTGTATCCACGAGATCCCATCTTGGGGCCTGTTCCGGAGCTCCGCCGGAGGGGGTATCCATCATGGAAGGCTTCTACATCATTACCATAGCCCCTCCGATGAAGTGTGGGTAGTTTACCTCCGACCTACGGGTCCATAATTATTAGCTAGAGGGCTTCTTCTCTCTTTTTGGATCTCAATACAAAGTTCTCCCCCTCTCTTGTGGAGATCTATTCGATGTAATCTTCTTTTTGCGGTGTGTTTGTTGAGACCGATGAATTGTGGGTTTATGATCAAGTCTATCTATGGCCAATATTTGAATCTTCTCTGAATTCTTTTATGTATGATTGGTTATCTTTGCAAATCTCTTCGAATTATCATTTTGGTTTGGCCTACTAGATTTATCTTTCTTGCAATGGGAGAAGTGCTTAGCTTTGGGTTCAATCTTGCGGTCCTTTCCCAGTGACAGTAGGGGCAACAAGGCACGTATTGTATTGTTGCCATCGAGGATAACAAGATGGGGTTTTTATCATATTGCATGAATTTATCCCTCTACATCATGTCATCTTGCTTAAGGCGTTACTCTGTTTTCATGAACTTAATACTCTAGATGCATGCTGGATAGCGGTCGATGAGTGGAGTAATAGTAGTATATGCAGGCAGGAGTCGGTCTACTTGTCTCGGATGTGATGCCTATATACATGATCATACCTAGATATTCTCATAACTATGCTCAATTCTATCAATTGCTCAACAGTAATTTGTTCACCCACCGTAAAATACCTTTGCTCTTGAGAGAAGCCACTAGTGAAACCTATGGCCCCTGGGTCTTTCTTCATCATATTAATCTTCCAACACTTAGTTATTCTTACTTTGCTTTTATTTTACTTTGCACCTTTATCATAAAAATACCAAAAATATTATCTTATCATATCTATCAGATCTCACTCTCGTAAGTGGCCGTGTAGGGATTGACAACCCCTTATCGCATTGGTTGCGAGGATTCATTTGTTTTGTGCAGGTGCGAGGGACTCGCGCGTAGCCTCCTACTGGATTGATACCTTGGTTCTCAAAACTGAGGGAAATACTTACGCTACTTTGCTGCATCACCCTTTCCTCTTCAAGGGAAAACCAACGCAGTGCTCAAGAGGTAGCACGCTGCACTCCTCCTCACCTTATCTCTCATCTTTCATTTTTTGGATTAAATGGTCGAGATACCAGTTTTTCGATAAAATTCCTGAGATATCATTAGATTTTACACATGGGATTACTCCTGCATGGGTCAATCACAATAGGTGTTTTGTAAAAAATGCATTTTGATGATCCGTGCAATGCACGAGCATCTTTCTAGTAATTATATAACACAAATCATGAGCAGGAAGTGACATTTTTTTACACAACCACGTTAACATGGCCACGTAATTCACTAGCTAAAGTGTAATACCATTATACTTATATCCTGATGCAAAAGGTTGAGTACATGTCCGAACAGTAGAGTCACACACAGGAACACTATCTCTGAGAATCTCTCACACACACCAGTTACGGGACGCCCACTTAAGCAGACACGTATGTTACAATTTGTGCACCTACGGGTAGACATGATGGTGCACATTTATTTAAGCCGGACGGCGAACCCAAACAATAGCTGCATTCATTCCCCTCCCACTGCCTCTTCTCTAGTTGCCGTCGCCTGGTAAGCATGGCCCGGCCGAAGGTAACGACATACGCCATACTCCCGCCGGAGTGCACTTTAATCTAGAAATTTTAGTGGTCATGCATGCATCTTTTTGTTCTAGCACTCCTATATAAGGGTTGACTGGTCGCTTCCCGCGGACGTGTGCGGGCAGTGGAAGAGGAAGGAGAAGGGAAGCGGGCTATGGAGTAACATTTTTTACCATGATTTCTTAGGAAACTGAGTGCAATAATTAAGTAGGTTTTTTTCGAAACGGAGGCAAAAGATTTGCCTCATCTATTAAATAAGAAGAGGGTAGAGTTTGTTACAAGGGCACACTTTTACATGGCATGGAAGATTACTCACACAAAATAATGTTCCCTAATTTTTTTACTCCTGCGGTGATCCAAAGGTTTGCCTCACAGAAGATGTTGTTTAGCAAGATTGGTGGTGGAGCACTCTTGTTCCGGAAAACACAGGCATTCCTCTCATTCCAAATGGTCCATGACATGAGCATGGTTAGAGAGGCCATGGCCTTCCTGTTGGGGACTCCGGCGCCGGTCCTATTTGTCCACCATTCCTTGACCGAACTCTCAAGATGCCACATAGAGGTGTCCATATGATGAAGCCCAAATTTTCCAATGACCAAGTTCCATAGCCTAATGGTGAAGCGGCATTTGTAGAAAAGATGTGGTCCACTTTGTTGTTCTCGCTTGCAAAGGGTGCAAAGACCACAATTTGGCCATCCATGTTTTTGTAGTCTATCCACAGTCCAAATTCTGTCTTGGATAGCCAACCAAGCGAAGAATTTAGCCTTTGGTGGCGCCCAAGTTTTCCAAACCATTCGGTCCATGGGAGAGAGAACCATGGGCTCCCCCCCTATGAAGAGGCACGGCTAAAAAAATCATGGGTTCTCTCACTTGTCATAAATGGGCTCATTCCGGTGGGAATAGCACGGACCCTGGCTGCACTCCATGTTGTCGCAGATGGGCTCCTTCCCCTTGGAAGAGCACGGCTGTAGGGTGCCCTCCCTGATGTCGCAGACGGGCTCTTTCCCCTTGGAAGAACAGATGGGCTCTTTCCCCTTGGAAGAGCTGGAGAGGGTGCCCTCCACACGGTCGCCGTCGATGAGGTCTGTCTTGGAAGCTGTGGATCCAAAGCCAGCATCACAGAACGTGTCCTTTAGAAATGACAAAATGGGCTCGATGTCGATGTAGGATGGCAAATTCTTGACAGCGAGCCAGAGGAGATCAGTGGCGGGGCCAAAGATCAGATCGATGGTGGTTGAACCTAAGGGGTTGGGGTGGGCCACTTAACCTGTGAGATAGCCCGCCTCAGGCTGTCGGTATCGATGACCTCGATGTCATAGCCGGCGTCCATGACATACCCACATACTCTAGCCTACTGATTGAGTGCCTACGGCCAGTAATGGTCGTCAGCTTCCTCGGCGACATCGGGCGAAGAGATCGCGATACACATCTTTTGGCCAGTCGCTCCTCGAGCTCCATGAGAAGTGTAGCCGGGCTTAGGTCTCGATGCTCTGGAGTGGGGATGGGGATGGGGATCTATGGGAAAGGGGGTGTTTGGCAGGCGTCATCTAAGAAACTCAGGGCGGCCTGGGTATGGAGATCGGTGGGTAAGCTGCACGGGCAAACCGATAAATGTTTACAATGAGGCCTTGCGGAGGCGACCTTGCTAGGGTTTCGAGCGAGGGATGGTGTGTGTGTGTGTGTCTGCACGCGCATGCACCCGAGGAGGTTTTGGTGTGTATGTGTGTGTGGAGGGGGTGTGTTTGAGGAAATGACGCGGCTACTGAAAATTTTACTACGCGGGAGTCAAACACGGGAGTGAAATGCCGGTGCTATTGAAAATTTGGATGATGGTGCATCGCACACGGAATGGAGATAACAACTCTGTGTTATGAAACAGAAAACCCTCGAGGCGGGTAGATATTTTCGAGGGATGCAGGCGGGAGCGGGAACAAGAAACATCACACAACGTCAAAACATAATAACAGTTGGTT
This sequence comes from Triticum urartu, assembly GCF_003073215.2. Taxonomy (NCBI): domain Eukaryota; kingdom Viridiplantae; phylum Streptophyta; class Magnoliopsida; order Poales; family Poaceae; genus Triticum; species Triticum urartu. The sequence goes on from NC_053025.1 coordinate 326,954,429, forward strand.
ATCAAATATAAAAAAGCTGCAGGCAGGTAGATATTTTGAGAGGGGAAGCCTCATGGAGCCCAATGTACTGTGCGGATGTGCATGACAGGGGCTCCGGCGTGGCACATGGTTAGTGTGAGTGAACCGTGTCTTTTGCGTCATCGGACTTGTCTAATGTTCATAAATTTGACAAAAATGATGCAGGAGAGGGTCAGAACACGAACACACTTGAATGTGGACCAAATATATGTATGAAAAGGGTGGTTTTATGTTCAAATACCAAATGCAACTTAGATGTGGCACCTATCTTGCAAAGCGCACGGTATTTCTTGCGCCCCCACCTCATGTCGGCGGGAAGGGAATCCTAAGCTAAGAATGCATGCCCCCCCCCCATGAAGGTTCACCTAGCAAAGTGCGAAGTAGCATCCCCCCACACACCCAATATCAGTCGGCGGGCCAGAGAGGCATCACACCAAGATGGATCATAAAACTGACCGAGAATAATCCACCGTAGTTGTACAACCTCTCTCTTGTTGTTTGTCAAAGTGATGGCTGTCCAGGCGACCCTGGAGATGGGCTAGCTCGCCAATAATTACGCAAGTAGCTAGTCCCCCAAGATATCCACTGCCTGTGTGTGGCCCAAACATATGTATGGAGAGGTGTGTTTTAATACACAATGGAACAACTTTGATGTGGCACCATGCTTTTGAACCAGAAATCCCCACACCGAGTGAGGGTTAGTTGATGATGCATATGTATGTCAGACCACACTTCATGCCAATGACGGGGATTCTTGAATGCATGCATGCGTGCATAGTATGTACTCAAACTTAATTAGGTCTAAATCTCACCATGACCTATACTACGATAACACAAACCAAAGGAAGAATCCGCCATGGAAACCTATCTTGTTGTCGGTCAAGGTGATCATGGATGTCCACACTGGCCCAAGAATATAAAGGCTTATCGCCGATAACCACGCGACGGAGTGTACTGTTCAAAGACAACCACTAAATGCATATGTATGGAGGTGATGCGTGCGTGCATGTTTGAATACCATTTCACAACATTGATGTGGCATGTGCGTCGAAAATCATACAGTCCCCACACAGAGCGAGATCAGTTCATGACGTGTCATGGTACTAGCCACTTCGACTCGATGGGAGGGATTCTTGCATACACATGGATGTGTGTGCTCAAACTGTATCATGTCATCCCAGAGCATGACCTATATATATATATTGTATTACAAACAAAAAATAATGCCCTCCTAAGTCAAATTAACTTCTCTCGTTGTCACACAAAGTAGTGATGGACCAAGTGGGCCCACAGATGGAAAGCATCGATACCGCTGATAACCGCTTAAGTGGGTGCGAGAGGACAACCATCATCGCTTTGCATGTGGGCCAAACATATGTTGAATACCCAAAATCCACAATTTTGATGTGGCACATGCCTCGAAAACCGTAAATTCCCCACATAGAGCGAGGTTCATGAAGCGTACTACATATGATGGTACCCTTCCCCATCTTTGATGCATACTATATGCTCCTACCGTAATACGTCCCAAAAAGAATCCCCCTTGATGATGAAATTAATTAACCTCTCCCGATGTAGGTCAAAGTGATGCATGCATCGACGATGGCCACGTGGGCCCACGGATGGAAGCGTCACACTTGAGTGTCCTAGGATAACCACCACCTGCATGCATGTGGCCCAAAAAGGTGTTGTGTGATGTTTGAATAGCCAATTTCACAACTTTGATGTGGCACGTGCCTTGGAAACCGAAAAGTCTTGACACTGAGTGAGGTGTACTTGTTCACGGATGCGTACATATAGTATATATGCTAGTCCCCTCCCACCTCTTCGACACGTGCTATATATATATATACTCCCACCATAACACAAACAAAAAAGATTCTACCTTACTGGTCAAACTAATCTCACTGCTGGCTGTTCGTTAAAGTGATGGACGACGACCTCGCGGGTCCACTGAAAGCGTCACACCCGAGCATTGAGTGTCGTGTAGGACAACCATCGACTGCATGTGGCTAAAACATGTATGTATGAAAGGGTTGTGTAATGTTTTAAATAACAAATTCACGACTGTGATGTGGTACCTGCCTCACAAAACGGCCAACCCACACGGTGGCTCATGACTCGTAGTGTATTGTAAGCCACCCGCCACCCCCAGATGCGCGTGCCCACACACACACACACACACACTGTGAATCCACCACAACTAGGATGCATGTTAAATTATCCCGCGGTGAACATATGTTACCATAGGAGGGACGTTTTAATTTTTAAAAAAGAAACAAAGACCATTAAGACGTGTTAGTACATTGATTGATTTTCTAGGGGTATAATGTGCAAAAATCAAATTTGAGCTACATGCACATGTGACAGTGCACCTAAATGGATTGCAAAAACACATGTGTCTCACTAGGTGCATGTTTACTCCCAGTGCAAGAAATTTCAAACATTGAGAATCTTGATTTTTAAATTCTAGTATATCCAAAACTTATTTGAAATTCATGAAAATTATCGTGTTTCCATATGGACACCACTAGTCAAATTTGAGACCAGTTTTGATGTAATCTTTATCTTCTTACAAACGGGAGATTATTAATAATTGGGAACCAATATCCCAAACGGATTATTTATTCAAACCATGAGCGTTAGACCAACAATGGATATGTGCCATGCTTCGCTCAAGCAATAAACCGGCAACATTAATCATACAAATAGAAAAACAATATACGTGCCACCACGCGACCCGTGTGTCATGAGAGCAGGCGTGAGTTGACGGGACGCATGCGAGGAGTCCGCCGCATAGGCAGACCGTGATAGAGGCAAAGGTGTCCCGATGTTTCGATGAGATGGTGGCTATCGTTTTCTGTGGGAGTCGACCTTGACGATCCGACTACTAACATGCGAGACGTCGCGCCTTAGCAATCGCTAAACCAACTTCCGAGGGGTTATTGACCACGCCGGAGCACGATCAACCTGACCACGAGGGCCTGTTTCTCGCGAGCAAATGAAGAACAAGCAAGAAACTGAGATTGCAATCTGGATATTGCGAATATAAGATGAAAGCTTTATTAATCAAGGTGGGGTTCTGTGACGTCTTGGTCTGGTCGTTGGACACAAACGAAGTACGAGAAGTTGCAGCTAGGGCGAACTTTTAATCTAAACAAAACCCAAAGTCTGATGAGGACATCAATACCATTGTTACACCCACAGCCCCTACTGTTACATATACTGGACCAATTACTAGAGCTCGCGCACGCCAATTAAATTACCAGGTACTTTCGTTTCTTGGTAATGATTCTAATGTTCATGACATTATGATGCTGCCTAAATTGGATACATTTGTTTTGCTTACAAATGAAGGGCCTAGCTTGGAGAAGGATGAACATTGGAGCAAGAACACGCATGGAGTTGATGGCATGCGCAAGGGGATCAAGAACGGAGTTACAAGTGATGATTTCAGGACTGTGAAGCCGCCATAAGGAGTGCATGAAGCCTTGGACGAAATATACAAGATGCCACTTCATAATATTCGTCCATAGGCTATTCTAGGTGCTGCGTCACCTTATTAATGGGCCAGGCCCATGTAA
>NC_053025.1:326959030-327000231 GCF_003073215.2 Triticum urartu
AAACAGCGGCGGCGACGGCGCTGCGCAGGCGGGGCGGGGCAGGCGGCGGGGTTGGTGGTGGGGGGGGGGTCCGGTGGCGGGGTATTTAAGGAGGGGGGCTGCTTGGGGGAGGGGGCAAGCGGCGCGGGAGGCGGGAGTCCCGGCCGGACTCGGGGTCGGGGCGGCGGCGGCCTCCCGGTCTCCTGGAGGGAGACGGCGGCGCGGGGCTAGCGGGCCGGCTCGGCTGGGCTTCGGCCCAGTCGGGCGCTGAGAGATTTTTTTAAAATTTTTTTTTTAAATAATTTCGCCGGAACTTAAATAAATCCTAGAGAATAAAATTAAAATATAAAAATACCAAAACAAATTTTCACCGTCTAAATAAAATATTTAGAACGAGATGAACATTTTTTGGCCCTAAAATGCAATTTTGAAAAACGTGCAATTTTTCTAATGCAAATAAAATGGCAATAAAATCCGAATAAAATCAAATATTTGATTTTAATATTTTTCCTCCAATATTTCAATTATTTTGGAGAAGTCATATTATCTCCTCTCATATATTTTAATATGAGATATTTTTGGAGAGAAAAATAATTAAAACCAAAATCCTCGTTTCAATATTTGATAAAATTCAAATATGAAAGCAATGAAATCCCCAACTCTCTTTGAGTGTCCTTGAGTTGCTTAGGATTTCGAGGATCGCGAAACGAAATGCAGTAAAATATGATATGCATGGATGATCTATGTATAACATTCCAAATTAAAATTTTGGGATGTAAGAAACCTACCCCCCTTAAGATGAATCTCGCCCTCGAGATTCGGGTTGGCTAGAAAATTGGTGTGGGTGGTCTTTCCGAAGATCATCCTCTCGTTCCCAGGTGGCTTCATCCTCGGTATGGTGGCTCCACTAAACTTTGCAAAACATGATAACCTTGTTGCGGGTGACTCGGCTGGCAAATTAAAGAATCATGACTGGCTTCTCCTCATAGGTCAAATCACTGTCCAACTGAATCGCCTCCAAGGGTACTGTATCTCTTAACGGAATATCGGCCATATCAGCATGACACTTCTTCAACTATGAAACATGAAATACATCATGAACTCCTGACAGTCCTTCAGGTAACTCCAACTTGTAGGCAACTTCTCCCATACGTTCCAAAACACGATACGGTCCTACAAATCTCGGGGCGAATTTTCCCTTAACTCCAAAATGTTTCACTCCTCGCAAGGGTGATACTCGCAGATATGCTCTGCCTCTAATTTCATAGGTTACCTCCTTGCGTTTCGAATCTGCATAACTCTTCTGCCTGGACTGAGCTACCTTCAGTCTATCTCAGATCAGCTTAACTTTCTCTTCAGACTCCTTGATCAAATCTAGTCCAAACAACTGTCGGTCTCCGACTTCATCCCACATCAACGGTGTTCTGCACCTTCGTCCATACAGGGCTTCGAACGGTGCGATCTTCAAACTGGCTTGGTAGCTATTGTTTATGAGAACTCCGCGTAGGGAAAATTGTCATCCCAACTAGATCCATAATCTAGCGCACATGTCCTCAACATGTCCTCCAGAATCTGGTTGACTCTCTCGGTCTGTCCATCTGTCTGCGGGTGGAATGCTGTACTGAACTCCAACCTTGTCCCCAAAGTTTGGTGCAGCTGATGCCAAAACTTCGAAGTAAACTGTGTTCCTCTATCTAATACGATGGTCCTCAGAACTCCATGCAGACATACGATCCTGGTCATATATATCTTGGCCAACCTTGCACTTGTATAGGTGGTTTTCACTGGGATAAAGTGAGCTACTTTGGTCAAGCGATCAACTACTACCCACATAGAATCATATCCTGATTTGGTCCTGGGCAATCCGGTGATAAAATCCATGCCAAGTTTATCCCACTTCCATTCGGGTATCGGCACAGGCTGTAACAATCCTGTTGGCTTTTGATTTTCTGCCTTCACTCTCTGACATACATCACATACGGCTACATACTCGGCAATATCCTTCTTCATACCTGTCCACCAGAAACGTTCCTTCAAATCCAAATACATCTTGGTGTTTCCGGGGTGTATCGAGTATGGTGAGTCATGAGCCTCCTGAAGAATTAACTTCCTGATCTCTGTGTTATTGGGCACATAAACACGCTCCTCAAACCATAAGGTGTCGTGCTCATCCTCAAGAAAACCTTTGGCCTTTCCTTTGCTCATTCTCTCTTTTATATCGGCAATCTCTTTGTCATCCTTCTAAGCTTCTCAAATCTTTCCTAACAATGTAGACTGAACCTCCATTGTTGCAATAAAACCTCTAGGAACAATCTCCAATCGAAGTTCCCTGAGATCCTGTGCTAACTCCTTTAGTAATCCTGTGCTCACTAGGGTGTTAGCATAACTCTTCCGACTCAAAGCGTCTGCTATGACATTGGCCTTGCCTGGATGATAGTGAAGCTTCATGTTATAATACTTTATAAGCTCCAACCATCTCCTCTGCCTAAGGTTCAGCTCCTTCTGTGTGAAAATGTACTTCAAACTCTTATGATCCATGTACACATCACAACGGTTTCCAATAAGGTAATGTCTCCAAGTCTTTAACGCATGCACTACGGCTGCTAACTCCAAATCATGCGTGGCATAATTCAATTCGGGCGGGTTTCGTTGTCGTGAGGCATACGAAACAACTCTTCCGTCTTGCATAAGCACACTTCCAAGTCCTAGGCGAGAGGCGTCGCAATACACTTGGAAATCCTTGCGTATATCCGGCAAAATCAGCACTCGGGTTGTGGTCGAACTTTTCTTTAACTCCTAAAAACTTGCCTCACATTCTTCTGTCCATTTAAATTTAGTATCCTTCATCAATAACTCCGTCATTGGCTTCGCAATCTTGGAAAAATTCTCAATGAATCATCGGTAGTATCCCGCAAGTCCAAGAAAACTTCGGATCTCGCTAACTGAAGTGGGTGCCAACCATTCAGTGACTGACTGAACCTTGGTGGGGTCGACCGCTATACCTTCTCCTGATATAACATGTCCAAGGAATCTGACTTCCTTCAATCAAAACTCGCATTTGCTGAACTTGGCATACAACTAATGTTCCCTGAGTTTCTCGAGAACTAAACGCAAATGCTCCTTGTGCTCCTCCTCATTCTTCAAGTATACCATTATATCATCAATGAACACCACAACAAACTTATCCAAATATTCCATGAACACTTTGTTCATCATGCTCATGAAGTAGGCATGGGCGTTAGTCAGTCCAAACGACATGACCGTATATTCATACAACACGTACCGTGTGGTGAATGCTGTCTTTGGTATATCCTTCTCTCGTATTTTTAACAGGTGATATCCTGATCGTAGATCGATCTTTGAAAACACCTTGGCTCCTTGTAGTTGGTTAAAAAAATCATTGATCATCGGCAGTGGGTATTTGTTCTTGATCGTCACCTCATTCAATGCACGATAATCAACAACCATTCTCAGAGACTTATCCTTCTTCTCAACCAAAAGCATTGGGGCTCCCCATGGTGGTGAACTCCGTCGAATGTAACCTTTCTCCAATAACTCCTTGATCTGTTTCTTAATCTCCTCCAGATCATTTGTGGGCATCCAATAGGGTCTCTTTGATATTGGCCCTGTACCTGGCAATAGCTCTATCAAAAACTCGATGTCTCGATCAGGTGGCATGCCTGGTAACTCCTCTGGAAAAACATCCGGGTAATCCTTCACTACTGGCACTTCCTCCTGAACAACTCCCGTGAGGGTATTTACTTGGATCCTCCTAGGCGCATGCCTAGATACATACTTATCCTTTTTCCCTCCGGGGTGGTGAGATAAATCGACTTACTAGCACAATCAATGATTCCTCCATACTTTGACATCCAGTCCATGCCTAATATCACATCCAATCCTTGTGACTCCAAGATTATTAGGTCGGACGGAAAAACATGGCTACCAATGGTTAAGGGTATTTGGTCGCACCATCGACTAGCCATATACTCTGCTCCAGGTGAACTCACTAACAGAGGGGTCCTAAGGGTTTGGGTTGGTAGTTTAAACTTATCCACGAATTCCCTTGATATGTATGAATGCGATGCACCAGTATCAAAAAGAACAAGGGCGGTAAATGACTTAACCAAAAACTTACCTATAACCGCATCTGGCTGCTCTTCAACCTCCTCCACAGTAACGTGGTTCACTTGTCCTTTGTTGAATGGATTGGGCTTCTTCCCAGCGCTCCCATTGCCATTTCCATTCTTTGCTTTAGGGCACTCCATGGCATAGTGTCCAGTCTTCCCGCGCTTAAAGCAAGTAATGTGACTTAGAGCTCTCTTGGTGGGTGTGGCTGGATTGGGGCGGTTCTGATTGTTGTTTGCTCCGTTCACAGTCCCATTCTTAGAACCATTGTGGTTATGCGAACTTACTCCGGTGTGGTTATGACCTCCATGGTTATGAACAAGTCCTCCCGAGTTTGGGGTTAGGCGAGGCTTCTGCTGAGCTCCTGAGTTATACCTCCCTTGCCCATACTTCCTCTTACGGTTCTCAATTTGCTGTTGCTTCCCTTCAATCATCAGAGCCTTATCTACCAACTCCTGGTAGTTGTTGAATGTTGTCACCATCAACTGCATGCTCATCTCATCATTCAGCCCTTCCATAAACTTCTCCTACTTCGCGGCATCTATGGCCACATCATACGGGGCATAGCGGGATAACTTATTAACTCATCCACCGTACTGAGCTACAGGTACGGTTCCCCTGGCGTAAGTTGTGAAACTCACGCTTCTTCATATTCACATAAGCTCTAGTTGAGGCATGGGGTGCGGAAGCTTGCTGAAACTGATCCCATTGTAGACGTTGGCTATGGGGGAAAGTGGTCGTGTAAATTCTCCCACATGAGGCTGCTGAGTCCATCCAATTGATGTGCGGCAACGCACCTTTCTCAGCATTTGTGAAACCTGCGGTGGTTAACTCCTTCTAATATGGCGTAGCCAATCATCAGTAACTATAGGGTCGTGCTACTGGAACACCGGCGGCTGCAACCTTCACGAACAGATGGCTAAGTTGTCAACTGGTGCGGGTGGTTGTTGTTGTTTCTTGGTTCTGAACTAACAATTGCATCAGAGGTCATTCTGCTTGCTGGATCACTAAGTGAACTCTGGCAGGAGTCAAATCCGAGGTGTCACGTCTCGGAGTCATCTGGCGGGTTTATAGGGGAGAGATTAAACAGAGAGGGATCTAGTGAGGAAAGCCCTACCCATTTGCACATGAGACAAACAATCATTTCACTCATCAATCAGCAAAGGGCATACAAGTCGATCTAACTACTCGTAAAAGTGCTTCGGACTAACTACTAATATACATGGGGATAGTACTATCATTTTGGTGTCTCATACGAGAAATTTTGATCGGTCGAAAGCTCCATAATGTCTGCTCCAGCTTCGTCTTCAATAGTCATCCTCGCTATCGTCGGGGTCCGAGTCGGTGTCGTCGATGATGATGTAGTCCTCGATGAATCTTCCTTTTGGGTTCTTTCGTCTTCTCCTTCTTGGTGCGGGGTCTTCCCATGAATACTCCTAGCTTCCTTTCCAAATCATGATTCTTCTCCACTAGTACGACGATTTCTCCTCATAATCCTTCACATGTAGCTTGAGTTTCTCCTCCAGTCTCGTGATCCTTGGTCATTGCCTTCTTCAGAATCTACCATTCCTGCGCACATCTGGTTCTCCTGGCGACGAATGTGCTGGTTTAACTCCTGGATGAAAAAGAGAGAGACCCATCTATTTCCTGGTGTTGATCATCTCCCATTGCTCATCTCGGCGCCCACATAATCTTGAGTAGATAGTATCCTTAAGCTCCTTTTGGTAAACTTCTCCAATGCGTCCTATGGTGATGTGAGTTCCATGCTCTTTCCTAGACTCCAGGTGGGTGCTTCAAAAGAAAATTCTATGGGCTTAGTGGTTGGCAAGAATGTCCTTCCTGGAACTTGAACTTGAATCATCCAGCGCTCCTCTTCTGGTAAGGTGGCGTTGTACGTCCCGGTGAAGCTTGGTATTCCGATGTTCAAGTATCTAGTGATTTCCTTCAAGTGGCGTCTAAAGGGTGTGTATTCATCCAGTTGTGCAAACTTGTTCTTCAATTCCGCCATCCTAAAGAGTAGAAAGTAGGAGAGGAGTCAGAAATGAGTAGAGAAGAGTGACCTATGGCATATCTTAATGGTCGTGTCCTACACTCAACCTGGCTCTGATACCATCTTGTAGCGACCCGACCTCAAACTGTCAAGTCTCTGTGCTTTAGTGTCATCCCTGGATCGGTAATGCTGACACACACAGTACTCGAAGGATTTATAACAGAGTAGCAATCACACACTTATTACATCGAATGTCTCAAAAGAGAACTTATTACAATAAATATGGCTTAAGGCCATCTAATACGATAACAGCGGAAGGCTTGGAAGATAAAGTGAGTCCATCAACTCCAATGGTATAGTTGAGCTGCACGACAACAACCTGACGAACCTTACTCCTCGTCTGAAAAGTCTGCAACATAATACGTTGCAGCCCGAAAACGGGTCAGCACATGGAATATGCTGGCAATATAACACAGTAGAGCAAGAACAGAATAATGTTATCACTACATGCATATTTGGCTGGTGGAAAGCTCTGGTTATAGTTTTTGCGAAAAGCCAATTTTTCCATACAACAAAGGAATAAATTTTATTTAACTATCATGGTAGTTGGAACATCATTGAGAATGTTCCTCCAACTCAATCCCAATTAATGTAATTATGAACCCAACAATATTAGATTAGAGTGATGAGATACTTAGGATACTCCAAGTACTAGATACTCAAGATTGTCCATAACCGGGGACACGGCTAACCATGATTAGATTTTAGACTCTGCAGAGGTTTGCGCACTTTTCCCCACAAGACTTGATCTCCTCCGTTGGATTTCTCGCACTACATGGTGTTTGAGAAACGGATGACCGAGACACAGTCTTTCAGAACATCAACTCTTTACTCCGGGCAGACCATACCAAACCTACATCCCTCTACCTGCCGATCCACCTCTTCAAGTGCTCATGCAACCTACTCAACTATGCTAGAGCCCATAATAGCTTGTGGCTGCACACGGAAGTTTCTAGCATGAAAATATCTCAGTTCCCTTTGAGCCCAGGTGGCGGACCTTAGGATGATCACACAGGTACTCCGGGATATCCTAGGACAACACTGGGTTCTCCAGTGCCCGACAAGCAATCCACCTAGATGTGTATTAGAGTTTCCACCTTAAGTTGAACCATTAATTAACAATCTCACATCTGTCATGGATTCACTCACACAAACCACGTCTACGAGCATAGCATAGCAGTATAAGCAATATGCAGAAGTAACTCCCAAGGGTTTGAATATAACAAGGCAATAGGTTCTACCTCATCAACTACCTCCCAACCCACATGTTAATCACATCCTAATCATGCAATGTTTGAGGATTGAAACTAATGCATAAAAACTGGGTATGGAAGCAGTATGATCAATGTGTTACTTGCCTTGCTAACGATCCACAAAACCTAGGGACTCGTAGTAGCACGCTTCGCACTCTAGGAATTCTATCGCAAACAGACAATAGCATACATAAGCAATCAAGCAAAGAAGCACGGGTAAAACTCAAATAAGAAGAATTGACCAGAAAGTTCAACTTAAGAACTCCGGTTTGAGAAAAGAATCAAATCAAACGGAGCAACGAAACTCAAACTGCGAAAGAAACAAGATCTGTTGAGTAATCTGAACGAAAGTCAAATTTTATAGTACCAAAATCTTGTTCAAGCTGATTAAACAGAAAGAGGGTTTCGAGATGAAGATCTAGGCGCTTGAATCGCCTGATTCCGATAAACGAGCGAAAAGATAAACTAAAACGAAAATTGGATCAGAAATCGCGATCGAAAATAATCGCGCAAAAATCCAAGAAAAAGAAAACTGACGAACAAGCTAACGAACGAACGTTCGTTGTCTGTAACTAACGAGCGAAAGCCGTTCGCTAAAACGAACGTATGGACGAACGTCCGCTAAATAAAATAAACCGAGAAAAACCGGCGAACCGATCTATAAAAAGAAAATTAGGGTTTCTAAAAAAACCGGATCGGTTTTAAAAAAACGAACGACGACGAGGCGTATACCTCCGGCGAGGTGGGGCTCCGGCGGTGGGGTGCGCGGGCAGCGGCAGCACGGCAAGGGGCGGCAGCGGCGGCGCTGCAAGGCGGGGCGGGGCAGCGGCGGGGGGTTGGTGGTGGGGGGGTCCGGTGGCGGGGTATTTAAGGAGGGGGGCTGCTTGGGGGAGGGGCAAGCGGCGCGGGGAGGCGGAGTCCCGGCCGGACTCGGGGTCCGGGGGGCGGCGGCCTCCCGGTCTCCTGGAGGGAGACGGCGGCGTGGGGCTAGCGGGCCGGCTCGGCTGGGCTTCGGCCCAGTCGGGCGCTGAGAGATTTTTTTAAATTTTCGCCGGAACTTAAATAAATCCTAGAAAATAAAATAAAAATCTAAAAATACCAAAACCAATTTTCACCGTCTAAATAAAATATTTAGAATGAGATGAACATTTTTTTGGCCCTGAAATGCAATTTTGAAAAACGTGCAATTTTTCTAATGCAAATAAAATGGTAATAAAACCCGAATAAAATCAAATATTTGATTTTAATATTTTTCCTCCAATATTTCAATTATTTTGAAGAAGTCATATTATCTCCTCTCATATATTATAATATGAAACAGTTTTGGAGGGAAAAATAATTAAAAGCAAAATCCTTGTTTCAATATTTGATAAAATTGAAGTATGAAAGCAATGAAATCCCCAACTCTCTCCGAGGGTCCTTGAGTTGCTTAGGATTTCGAGGATCATGAAACAAAATGCAGTAAAATATGATATGCATGGATGATCTATGTATAACATTCCAAATTGAAAATTTGGGATGTTACATCACCGCTGCCACATACCACCATCATCATCACCGCTGCCATCTACCACCATCATCATCACCGCTGCCATATACCACCATCGTCATCACCGCTGCCATATACCACCATCGTCATCACCGCTACCATATACCACATATCCACCTACATCACGATAATCCGAGTACACCTCCATCACCGATTCGCTACTAGTCCGAGTTTCCACCAGATTCATCTCCACCACCAGTCCTAGTCCGACTCCAGTATTTTGTTACTCTGTTTTGGATTTCCAGATCACGCCATACTCCGAGTCGTGACAGAGTAGCACTCCCGAACTTTCGTGCTACCCGCAGTATAAAAATAGTTCCAAACTAAAAAAAACTAAGTCTGGAAAATTCTGGCTAGGCAGTTTTTAGACCATTTGTAGAATTTTTTGAAAAAAAAATTGTTGCGGAGGAAAAAAAGAGGAAAAAAGTGAAAAAAAAATCCAGAGCATGATCCTCCCTTGTTTACGTGAAGCTCCATGATTTTGTTCGTGTTCTAGGCTCGCGTCTCTAGTACGGTCTAGCCTAGGACCAGCACAGTACCATCGTTGAGCGTTTATTCAACTTTGCATCTCTCATTTGATTATTGTTGACATTTTTGCTACCATATCATAAGCCTTCCCAGCTCCACATACATCTACATCGTGCTTTTGAAACCACCTGGCAATCGCTCTGTCCAATCTTTGAGAGTTTTGACTACCAACGGTTGCCGATCACCGCCTGCTACTGGGTAAGAACTGGTAATAATTTGAGATTTTCTTGCCGTATTTGTGACACCCACCACCACCTCTTGTTAGTAGTCTATAGGATCATATTCTTGTGTGTTTCTATTGCTGCTAACAATGGCAGGATCACAAGTCGACGAGACTGACTGGGAGAACATGACGAATAAGGAGTTGCATGATAAATTTCAGCAAATGATGAGTGGATAGGTGCAAGATGTGCTAAACAGATTTGAAGAGTCCATGGAGAAGATAGATGGCATGGAGAAGATGTTCCAAGCAAAGATTGATAACAAGTTTAATGAATTGCTTGCGCGTCTTCCACCACCACCACCGGCGGCACCTAACGCACCTCTACAACAACAACAACAACAAGAACAACAATAACAACAACAACAACAACAACAACAACAACAACAACCCCAACAACAACAACAACAACAACGACGACGACGACGACGACGGCTACCTCCACGTCGCGAAACAGCCCTCCGCCGAGCGAGCCGTGTCCCTCTTGCGCCTGGCCAAACTGTTGATGCTGTTGTTGATACTTCCGTGGCTCCTGTTGCTGATGCGGAGGATGATAATTATGCGGGAGATTACGAGGATGAGGTTGATCAAAATCAAAACTATGTGCAACTACCAGGACCACAACCACCAGGTCGTCCACATGCAAATAATGGCAATGGTAGGGCTCCCCCTCAGGTACGAGATCATGACCATCTCCCTAAACTGAAATTGAATATTCCACCATTTGAGGTAGATATGTTCATGATATTTATCTTACTTGGGAGTTAGAAACTGAACAACGATTTACATGTTTACAATATCCTAAGGAGAGACGTGTTCCTGCTACTATTTGTGCTTTCACTAGCTTTGCATGTGTTTGGTGGTCTGAACATTGTAGATTATATTCTATTCCAGCTACTTGGGCTGCTTTGAAAACTGTTATGCGTGGTCGTTGGGTTCCACCAAATTATCAACGTGAGTTAATTCTAAAATTGTAGCGTTTAAGACAAGAAAAAAATTCTGTAGAAGAATATTATCAGGAATTACAAACTGGCATGAATAGATGTGGTATTGTTGAGGAGAATGAAGCTATGCTTGCATGTTTTATGGGTGGATTAAATAGAGAGATCCAAACCATTCTAGAGTATACGGAGTATAATAATATCACTCGTTCATTCCATCTTGCTTGTAAAGCTGAACGTGAAGTGCGGGATCGACAGGCATTGGCACAAACTTTTCTGCAGGTCGATCATCATCATGGACACCACGTGCATCCTCTATTTCCACTACACCAACACCTCCATCAGGTGCCAACTCCAGTCGTGATACACCTGCCGCGCCTGTGCAAAGCTCTTCTTCTTCCATGGCATCAACAGGGCACACAAGTGATATTATTTGTCATCGTTGTAAGGGAAGAAGACATTTTGCGAGAGAATGCAAATCTCAGTGTGTGATGATTGCTACTGAGGATGGTGGGTATGAGTCCGCTAGTGACTATGATGAGGACACTTTGGCTCTTATTACACATGAAGTACACAATCGAGATGATTGTGATACTGAGACGCAATACATGGCTACTAAAGATGCTGACAGGTATGGATGTTTAGTTGCTCAACGTGTTTTGAGTGTGCAAGTTACACAAGCTGAGCAAAATTAGAGGCATGATTTGTTCCATACAAAGTGAGTTGTGAAGGAACGTTCTGTTCGCATCATCATAGATGGAGGGAGCTGCAACAACTTGGCTAGCATGGAGATGGTGGAGAAGCTCTCTCTCACCACAAGACCGCATCCACATCCTTACTACATCCAATGGTTCAACAACAGCGGCAAGGTTAAGGTAACACGTACCGTTCATGTGCATTTTAGTATCTCTACATATGCTGATTATGTTGATTGTGATGTGGTACCAATGCAAGCATTTTCCTTATTACTTGGTAGACCATGGAAATTTGATAAAAATTCTGCACACCATGGTAGAAACAATCAGTATACTCTTGTTCATGAGGACAAAAATATTACTTTGCTTCCTATGACTCCTAATTCCATTTTGAAAGATGATATTAATAGACCTAATAAAGCAAAATAGGAGCAAAATAAGATGATATTACTTTGCATTTGGAGCTATGGTTGATTTTCTATGATTTAGAAGTTCTGGATATTTTTTCTGGAATTTCCTATTAAAGAATAATTCCAGTAATTGAATTAATGCGTCAGGATGACATAGGTGTGACGTCAGCGGGTGAACTGGTCGGCCAGTCAAACCTGAACTGGTGGGCCCTCTCTGTCAGTGTCCACAACTAGTTAACAGAATTAGATTAACACTAATTAGCTGTCAAGTGGGGCCTGGGCCCACATGTCAGCGTCTAAACTAATTAGAATTAGTAAAACTAACCTTAAACTGATAGCAGACGCCCACCTGTCATAGACCCAGGGGGTCTACCTGGGCCCGCACAGGGGTCAAACTGAGTCAAACTCGCTGGCGGCTTGACGCCGCGACGACAGACGCGGCGAGGGCTCGCTTGCGTCTCCGGCGACCAAAACGACGGGAGAGCAGCTACGTGACGCGGGGAGCGAGCCGCATCGTTTGGTGGAGAAAGTGGAGCTCGGGGAGGCTGGAACGACGCCGGCGACGACCTTGGCGGTCGCCGGAGTTCGGGCGTGGATGAACCCGAGCTGCACGGGGCATGGCGAGGCGGGGAGTGGTGCGTTAGGCTCCTGGGAGCGCGTGGAAGACGAAGGCGTGCTCGGATTCGAGCTTACGCGCCTGTGGCCACGGCGGCGACATGGCCGGCGGAGCCGAGCTCTCGGCCTCGATGGCAGAGGGGGTTGGAGGACGCGGACGAGCGCGGGAGGGGGAAACGGTGGCGGAGCTCACAGCGGTTGCAGGGGAGCGATCGGCGAGCTCGGGGAAGGGCTGGAGCGAGCGGGGGCGAAGGGGATCTCCGGTGGCCGGAGTTGAGAACGAGCTCGGTGCAGCGTCTCCGGGGCGAGCGAGCGCACGGGGCTCGGCCTACTTGATGCAGTCGACGACGGCGGAGCTTCCTGGCATGTCGGGGTAGCAAATGGACGGCGGTGGCTGCGGTGAAGCTTGTCGGCGGCGACGGCTGCGCTCGGCAGGAAGAGGGGGAGAGAGCCAGAGAGGGAGAGAGGCCACGGGGAGAGTGGGAAGAAGAGGGGAGACGTGGGGGTCGGCGTGGCACTCGTAGGACGCCTCCAGGGCGTCGGCGGAAGCAGGAGGTGGCCGGCGTGTGGCCGCGCCGGCCACGCGCTCCTCGTCCTCCGGGAGGAGGGACGACTGGCAAGGCCAGTCGACTGGGCCGAGCCAGGTGGGCTGGTGGGCTGCGCCTGGTAAGTTTCTCTCTCTCTCTCTCTCCTTTTTCTTGTTTGTTTTCTTTTATCTATTTTTCTGCAACTGTTGGGCTTTATTAAAAATACCTAGACATCTTTAAAAATCCTGAAAATAATCAGGGGCTCTGTTTAGATTATTCCCAACAGCCCACACTTATTTCCAGAATTATTTGAGCATTTAAATTATTTTATAGCATTTAAATGCCCAAATTCAAATACTTATGATTTAATTCAGAAAATCCAGAATGTCCTAGAAAAGAGTGCACCATTTTTGCCAGGGGTTTTAGCCCAATCCAGAAATGATGAACATTTTTGTGAAGGGCATTTTGGGTTCATTGAAAATAATTTTAGTAAACCCTAGTTGTTTCCAGGGGTGCTGGGGGTTCTGTCTTCCCCATTTCAAATTTAAGAGGAATTTAAACATGATGCACACTCTAATCTTGAACTAGCTAGGGTGTGACAACTCACCCCCACTCAAAAGAATCTCGTCCCGAGATTTAGGATCCTCCGGGAAAGAAGGTGGGGTACTCGAGTCGAAGACGATCCTCCCTTTCCCAAGTGGCTTCTTTCTCGGAATGGTGTGACCATTGAACCTTGAGAAACTTGATATTATGACATCGAGTGGTACGCTCGGCTTGATCAAGGATACGAACGGGATATTCCCGATATGAGAGGTTATCTTGTAGATCAAGCATTTCATGTCCACTCCACGGATAGGATCCGCAGGAAACACCTGAGTTGAGAAATCGTGGAACACATCGTGAATCTGGAAAGATGCGAAGGTAGTTCCAATTGGTAGGCAACTTCTCCTCGTTTGGCAAGAATGCGAAAGGGTCCGATGTAACGAGGAGCCAATTTGCCTTTGATACCGAAATGATGGGTTCCCTTTAGGGAGTAACCTGAAGGTAAGCCTTCTCCGGAGCCGCATTCATAAGTCATGAGCTTATGTTTACGATCATATTGACTCTTTTGACGAGATTGGGCTGTTTTCAATTTCTCACGAATAACGCGAACCTGCTCTTCTGCTTCCTGAATCATATCCGGGCCAAAGAGTTGTCTTTCCCCGGTTTCTGACCAGTTAAGAGGCGTTCGACATTTTCGTCCATAGAGAACTTCGAAAGGAGCCTTGCCCAAGCTAGCTTGATAACTATTGTTGTAAGCAAACTCCGCGAATGGAAGGCATTTCTCCCAACCCATTCCGAACGAGATGACAAGGCTCGGAGCATATCTTCCAGAATTTGATTGACTCGTTCTACTTGACCACTTGATTGAGGATGGAAGGCGGTGCTAAAAGAGAGACGAGTTCCCATAGCATTTTGGAAACTTTCCCAAAATCGAGAGGTGAAGAGACTCCCACGGTCTGAGTTAATTTCCAATGGGAACACCATGAAGAGACACTATTCGGGAGATGTAAGTCAGCTAGCTGGCTAGCGGTGATACTCTCACGAACAGGTAGGAAATGGGCTACTTTGGAAAGACGGTCGATCACGACGAAGATGGCATTATTCCCTCTCTTGGTCCTGGGAAACCCAGTGATGAAATCCATACTGATTTTATCCCATTTCCACTCAGGAATAGCCAAAGGTTGAAGGGTGCCAGCAGGCCGTTGATGCTCTGCTTTAACACGACGACAAACGTCGCAATTAGCAATGTATTGAGCGATTTTCTCTCTTCATCCTAGTCCACCAAAACCTCTGGCGTAGGTCTTGATACATTTTAGTACTACCGGGATGAATGGTGAGAGGGGATTCATGAGCTTCCTTAAGGATCAACTGGCGTAGATGTTGTTTCTTGGGAACCACCAAACGGTTCTCGAAGAAGACAGCAACCCCGCTATCCATGGAAAAACATTTAGCAACTCCGCTAGCAATGTTTTCCTTAATCCGGGATATGCCCTTATCACACTTCTGGGCAGCTATGATTTGATCCATAAGGGTAGGTTTCGCCACCAGGGTGGATAGAAAATCCTCGAGGAACAATGTGAAGATTAAGCTTACGAAATTCCTCATGGAGAAGTGGTTGACTTTGTTGTAACATCAGGTTGTTACAATAGGATTACGACTTAGTGCATCAGCCATGACATTGGCTTTGCCCGGGGTGTAAGTTATTCCTAAGTCGTAATCCGAGATCAACTCGACCCAACGTCTTTGCCTGAGATTCAAATCTGGTTGGGTGAAGATATATTTCAAACTTTGGTGATCGGTGAAGATCTCGCAACGATTACCGAGAGGTAATGTCGCCAGTTTTAAGTGCATGGACTACAGCTGCAAGCTCTAGATCATGTGTGGGATAATTTTCCTCATGTGGGTGTAATTGCCGTGAAGCATAGGCAATTACCTGACGATCTTGCATGAGTATGCAACCTAGTCCTTGTCGCGAGGCATCGCAATAGATAATAAAGTCCTTGGAGAAATCTGGTGGTACCAGTACGGGAGCAGATGTCAGGCGTCTTTTCAGTTCCTGAAAGCTGAACTCGCACTATGGAGTCCACTCGAACTTTTTATCTTTCTTGAGGAGTTCAGTTAGAGGTTTAGCAACCTTGGAGAAATTCTCGACGAAGCGGCGGCAATAGCTCGCTAAGCCAAGGAAGCTCCGAACTTGCTTGACCGTCTCAGGTGGAGTCCAATCAAGGACGGCTTGAACTCGCTCGGGATTGACAGCAATACCCTTACCAGAGATTACATGGCCTAGATAGGTCACTTCTGGCAACCAAAATTCACACTTGGAGAATTTGGCATAAAGGCGATGCTCTCGAAGTTTCGTCAATACCAGCCTTAGATGTTCGGCATGTTCCTCTTCATTCTTGGAGTAGATGAGTATGTCATCGAGGTATACTACGACGAATTTATCCAAATACTCCATGAAGACCGAGTTCATTAACCGAGAGAAGGTAGCTGGGGCATTGGTTAAACCGAAGGACATAACGGTGTACTCGTATTGGCCATAACGAGTAACAAAGGCCGTTTTGGGAATGTCCCCGTTTCTGATTTTGATTTGATGGTAGCCCAACCTCAAATCCATCTTGGAAAAGACTGAGGATCCAGCGAGCTGATCATACAGATCGTTGATCCTGGGAAGCGGATACTTGTTCTTGATGGTGACCAAGTTGACAGGTCGGTAATCTACAACCATTCGATCCGTTCCATCCTTCTTCTTGACGAAGAGGACGGGGCAAGCCCAAGGAGAGGAACTAGGACGGATGAAACCCTTTTTCAAGGACTCATCGAGTTGGTTCTTAAGCTCGGCTAGTTCTAAGGGTGCCATCTTTGTAGGGTCTTCTAGAAATTGGAACGGTTCCTGGAACAAGGTCTATCACAAACTCGACATCCCTGTCAGGTGGAACACCTGGCAGTTCTTCTGGAAAGACATCCGGAAAGTCTCGGACTACCGGAACATCTTCAAGGTCTGGAAGGGGGTTGGCATTTAGGGAGTAAAGTTGGGCTTGGCCACTCGAGTTAAGACATTGACTGTCTTGCCCGATGGGTGAGTAAGTTGAACGGTTCTAGTGGCACAATCAATCTTAGCATAATGAGCTGACATCCAGTCCATACCCAAGATGATGTTTATGTCCGAGGACTTGAGAGCTATTAAGGATGCAAGGAAGACAAGTCTATCGACAAGAATTTCGTTCCCATGGCTTACTCTAGAAGTTTGCCATCTAGAGCCAGGGGTTTGAATTTCCATGGTAGAGGGCATGTCACAGAATGTCGTGTTATGCAATCGAGCATAGTTCTCGGATATGAATGAATGAGATGCTCCAGTATCGAAAAGAACAGATGCCGGATGGCAATTAACAAGGAGCGTACCAAGGACGACGTTAGGATCCTCATGAGCCTCCTCGGCTGAAACATAGTTGACATGGCCACGTGCAGTGGTGACCGGCTTGGCATAGAATGTCTTTCCCGCGGGCTTACCACGGCCAACGGACTTTCCAGTTTGATTGGGGTTGTTGTTCTGGGGACACTCTCGGCTATAGTGACCCGGCTCTCCACACTTGAAGCATGTCACCACATTGGGGCGTGGAGCAGCATTAGCAGCGGGGCCACCATAGGGCTTGGGCGGTGCAAATTGCTGGTTGGGACGAGGCGCCTCAAAGGATGGCCTCGGGATGAACCTGGGTGGCAGTGCCGTGCTTGGGATCCACACCCGGCGCTTCTGAGCTCCAGAGCCGGATGAAGAGCCAAAATCACGGTGAGTGCTTGCGTGAAGCGTCATAATCAGTCTGGCCTGTCTCAGCACTGATGGCTTTATTGACCAACTTCTGAAAGGAGGTGCACTCGTGCAGACGAAGATCGCGGCGAAGCTCAGGGCTGAGTCCCTTGCGGAACCTTGCCTGCTTCTTAGCGTCGGTAGATACCTCTTGGGAGCATAACGTGCCAGATTCCCAAATTCACGACTATATGCATCCACAGTCAGTCTTCCTTGGGTGAAATTGCAGAACTCCTCCCTCTTGCGATCCATGAGACCTTCCGGAATGTGATGCTCACGGAAAGCCTCACTGAATTCAGCCCAAGTAGTGATTTGGCCGACCGGGCGCATAGCTTCGAAGTTTTCCCACCAAAGGCTAGCAGGGCCTTCGAGGTGATAGGCAGCATAGTAACCTTGTCGGCTTCGGCTACGTTGGCAGAACGTAGCTTGTGGGTGATGCTGCGAAGCCAGTCATCCGCGTCGAGGGGCTCGATGGAATGGTTAACTTTGGTGGGTACAGCTTGATAAAGTCATTGATTGACACCAAGTCATTTCGCTGATGGCGTGCAGTGTTCTGCTCAATCCGCTCTAGCAGGCGGTTAGTCTCACGCTTGTTTCTTTCCGCCTCCAGCATTACTTCGGCCAGAGAAGGCGGGTGGTTACACCCTCGATGCGACTATATCTCCCACGTGTCGAGGCACGACTTAGAGGCATAATCGCATTGAAGGCATATGTCGCAAGTTAGGCAATCTTCACAACATCCCATGTAATATATAGATAATAAAAGGGGAGATAACATAGTTGGCTTACACTCGCCACGTCAATCAAGGTACATAAATAACATTACATCATCCAAACACTCATGGCCCGACTACGGCGCCAAAATATAAAAGATAACCCAACATGCGACACGGTCCCGATCACCCCCAACTGGGCACCACTACTGATCATCAGGAAAGGAAACATAGTATCGTTGAGAGTCCTCGTCGAACTCCCACTTGAGCTCGAGCGCGTCACCTGGAGCGGAATCATCAGGCCCTGCATCTGGTGTATAGTAATCTGTGAGCCACAGGGACTCAGCAATCTCGCACCCTCGCGATCAAGACTATTTAAGCTTAATAGGTAAGGCAAGGTAAATGTGGAGCTGCAGCAAGCGACTAGCATATATGGTGGCTAACCTGTTCGCAAAAGAGAGCGAGAAGAGGAGGCAAAGCGCGAGCGAGAAACTAGAGGGCAACCTGCGCAAGCATTACTCCAACACCGTGTTCACTTCCCGGACTCCGCCGAGAAGAGACCATCACGGTAACACATCAGTTGATTCATTTTAATTAAGTTAAGGTTCAAGTTATCTACAACCGGACATTAACAAATTCCCATCTGCCCATAACCGCGGGCACGGCTTTCGAAAGTTCAAATCCCTGCAGGGGAGTCCCAACTTAGCCCATGACAAGCTCTCACGGTCAACGAAGGAATAGACCTCCTCCCGAGACGTTCCGATCAGACTCGGTACCTCGGTTCTTCAAGACACTTCGACAGGTTAAAACAAGACCAGCAACACCGCCCGAATGTGCCGACAAATCCCGATAGGAGCTGCACATATCTCGTTCTCAGGGCACACTCAGATGAGCTCTCCATACAACTAAAACCAAACCTTGAGTTTCCCCGAGGGGGCGCATGCACAGGACTCTAGTTTGGACCAACACTCAGAGGAGCACTGGCCCAGGGGGCTAAAATAAGATGACCCTCGGGCTCCGGAAACCCAAGGGAAAAAGAGGCTAGGTGGCAAATGGTAAAACCAAGGTTGGGCATTGCTGGAAAAGCTTTAATCAAGGCGAACTATCAAGGGTTCCCATTATAACCCAACCGCGTAAGGAACGCAAAATCCGGGAACATAACACCGATATGACGGAAACTAGGGCGGCAAGAGTGGAACAAAACACTAGGCGAGAGGCCGAGCCTTCCACCCTTTACCAAGTATATAGATGCATTAAGATAACATGGCAATATAATGATATCCCAACAAGTAAATAATTCCAACAAGGAACGGTCTCCAATCTTCACCTGCAACTAGCAACGCTATAAGAGGGGCTGAGCAAAGCGGTAACATAGCCAATCAACGGTTTGCTAGGACATGGTGGGTTAGAGGTTTGACATGGAAATTTGGGAGGCTTGAAAGCAAGTGGTAGGCATCGTAGCATAGGCATAGCAAAAGAGCGAGCATCTAGCAAAGCAAAGATAGTAGTGATTTCGAGGGTATGATCATCTTGCCTGCAAAGTTGTCAGAGTTGACTGGATCCTCGAAAGCAAACTCAACGGGCTCCTCGTTAGCGAACTCGTCTCCCGGCTCTACCCAAACAAGACAAACAAGCAACAAGGACACAATCAACCACGTGCAAACTCAAACAACATGATGCAAAGATGGTATGCTATGCGGGATGCATATGCAAGATTTGACAAGGGATGCATGAACCTGGCCTCAACTTGGAAATCCAAGTGTGCCACTGGAAAGATGAGATGAAATCGCTTGAAAACGATATAAAGAACGCGGAATCGGAGTTACGGTTTGGAAATGGCAAGCAATTCAAATATGGCCACGTTCTGCGATTTACAGCAAGTAGCCATCTAAATGCAACAAGATGAACATGCTACAGCACTCAAACATGGCATAAAAATACATGGCAGGGATGCATTCATGATGCTTAACAAAAGTCTAGCACTGAGCTACGGCCAATTCATCCATTAACAGGTTCAAACAAGCATGGCAAAAATGCATATGAAACAGATCTCAGACTTAGTGAAATTAACACTTGTCTGGAATTTCAGATCAGATAGCACCCTTCGGAGCAACAAAACTATATGCTACAGGACCTGAACAAGGCAAAGCAAAGCATGGCATGGAGCTAATCAAAGAGCTTAACAAAAGTCCCTTAGTGACCTTGAGCCAAAAGGGATCAAAAAATACAATTCCAAGCATGTGAACATGCCAAAAACATAATCAGATCACAGACTTGGTGAAAACTGGAGCATGCTGAAACAGGTATCAAGTAGGCATGTTTACGAGCTCGATGCACTCACTACGGAGAAATTCATGCCAAGCTAAGCATACATCCATCAAGAATACACAAAATTCAAGCTAGACATGGCAAGAACAATAGCATAGCATGCACGGATCAACTACAACATCCTCGGCAAAATCGCTAACAAGTAGACAATCTGCCCAAATTCATGAAGTAGCAAAAGTAGAGCTCGATTGACTCAAGCTAGGGTGCTCCATAATTGCAAACAAAGACATGGGTGGATAGAGCACTACAATATTAACAAAACATCCTTACTGATCATCCTCAAAAGAGGCACGGATCACTAGGTAACAACATGAACATATGACCATATGCGATAAACAGGTCAAGGACTTAGTGGAAATGCTAAGTCCCTGAAATCAGCATTAGCAAGCGCCTCACTTTGCAAGCTTGTGCTAGTAACCACACACATCACAAAAATACATGGGTTGCACCTCTGGAAATATGGAAAAACCCTTAACAAAATATATGTAGAGCTCATGGGCATATCATGCACACAATAATCATGGCAAAAATGACAAATATCTAAATGAAGCAACAGATCTGACAATTATCTCAAGTAGCCCTCTTCTAACAGCATTTCGGGCATCAAGATGAACTCAAATAAAAATGATGCAATGGAATGAAATGATGTACTCTCTGAGACGAACATTTTGAATGCTATATGCGCGAAACGGAGCTACGGATGCAAAGTTACGGGACGATGAATAGGGCAACATGAACTAGGTTTAGGGATAAAAAGTCAACCCGATTTTGGATCTCAGATCCAGATCGGATCAGTACTGTAGCTGGCACGGTCGCCGAGGATGGTCGGGGCGGCGCTTGCCAGCGACGAGGGGCGGCGAGGAGGCGGATCTGGTCGCCGGTGCACCTGCCGGCGACGAGGGCAGCGCGACGAGGAGGGCGGTGAGGCGGCGGTCGGGCGGGCTCGCGGCGGCCGGATGCGGCGGCCTCACCGGCGATGGCGCGCGGCGGCGGGGGTGGCTGGCGACGGGGAAGACGCGGGCGACTCGCTGGGGCGGCTCGGCCCGGGCGGCGGTGAAGGAGGGCCCGCCTTGGGCCTCGCGGGCCGGCGGCGGAGGGAGGCCCCGCGCGGGACAAGTGACGTCCCTTCACGGCGGCCGTGGCGCGACGGGAGAGGACGAGGGGCCATGGCGGCGGGCGGTGTCCGGCGCGGACGGACATGTCGGGGGCGGGGCGATTTTTAGGGTTTTGGGGGGAGGGAGAGATCCGGATTTTCGGGAGGGGTCTTATATATAGGCATAGAGGGAGCTAGGAGAGTCCAAATGAGGTGCGGTTTTCGGCCACGCGATCGTGATCGAACGCTCTAGATGATGGAGAGGGTTTTGGTGGGTTTTGGGCCAAAATGGAGGGGTGTTGGGCTGCAACACACACGAGGCCTTTTCGGTCCCTCGGTTAACCGTTGGAGTATCAAACGAAGTCCAAATGGTACGAAACTTGACAGGCGGTCTACCGGTAGTAAACCAAGGCCGCTTGGCAAGTCTCGGTCCAATCCGGAAATGTTTAATCCCCACACACGAAAGAAGTAGAAATGACCACCGGAGGAGAACGAAGCGCCGGAATGCAAAACGGACAACGGGAAAATGCTCGAATGCATGAGATGAACACGTATGCAAATGCAATGCACATGATGACATGATATGAGATGCATGACAACGACAACAACACACGGAGACAAAAACCCGAACCCGAGAAAATAAAATAACTTAAGGCCGGAAACGGCAAGAGTTGGATACATATTGGGTAAGTTACATCCGGGGTGTTACAACACTCCACCACTACGAAAGGATCTCGTCCCGAGATCTAGGACTGAAAGAACGCCGGGTACTCAGAACGGAGGTGATCCTCGTGTTCCCAGGTAGCTTCACGGTCGGAATGATGTGACCACTTGACTTTGAGGAATTTGATTGACTTATTGTGAGTCTTGCGTTCTGTCTCTTCAAGAATAGCAACGGGGTGCTCACGATAGGAAAGATCTTCTTGAAGCTCATTGTCCTCGAAGTTGACAGTGCGGTCAGGAGTCCTGAAGCACTTTCTGAGCTGAGAGACATGGAACACATCGTGAACATTTGCAAAGTTTGAAGGAAGCTCGAGTTGATAGGCGAGATTGCCTCTCTTGCTGACAATCTTGAAAGGTCCCACGTATCTAGGGGCAAGCTTCCCTTTGATACCGAAGCGACGAGTACCTTTCATAGGAGAGACACGGAGGTAAACATGATCTCCGATCTCGAAAGCCAAATCACGGTGCTTACTATCATAGTAGCTCTTCTGACGGGATTGGGCTGCTTTGAGGTTATCATGAATGACTTTGCACATTTCCTCTGCCTCTGTGATTAAGTCATTTCCCAAAAGCTGACATTCACCAGTTTCAGACCAGTTAAGAGGGGTACGGCACTTCCTGCCATACAAAATTTCAAATGGGGCCTTGCCCGAACTTGCTTGAAAACTGTTGTTGTAGGAGAATTCAGCATAAAGAAGACAATCCTCCCACTTCATACCGAAGGAGATCACACAAGCCCTGAGCATATCTTCAAGAATCTGGTTGACACACTCGACTTGACCGCTAGTTTGAGGATGGAAAGCTGTGCTAAAGCGGATGTTGGTGCCCATGGCCTTCTGAAAAGAATCCCAAAACATGGAGGTAAAGATGCTGCCACAGTCTAAAGATATCACTTGTGGAATACCGTGCAGAGAGACAATCCGAGAGGTATAGAGTTTCGCCAATTGAGCTGCAGTGATTGACTCTTTGATAGGCAGAAAATGAGCCACTTTAGTGAGTTTGTCGATGACAACGAATATAGCATCATTGCCACGTTTGGACTTTGGAAACCCAGTCACGAAGTCCATTTCAATGTGGTCAAACTTCCATTCTGGAATGGCAAGAGGTTGGAGGAGACCAGCTGGCCTTTGGTGTTATGCCTTCACTCTTCTGCAGACATCACATTCATTCACGAATTGAGCAATCTCGCGCTTCATTCGAGTCCACAATAAGCCTTGCTTGAGGTCCTGATACATCTTCGTGCTCCCAGGGTGGATGGAGAGGAGAGAATTGTGAGCCTCGTTCATGATCACTTTACGAAGGTCACCTTTGGGCACAACAATACGATCCTCGAAGAAGAGAGTATCCTTGTCATCAAGGCGGTAGCACTTGTACTTGGGTTGACTCTTGGCAATCCCAATCTTCACCTTTTTCACCATAGCATCAAGAAGCTGGGCTTGGCGAATCTGGTCTTCCAAGGTAGGAGAGACTTGAAGGCTTGCGAGGAAACCTTGAGGAACAACTTGCAGATTAGTTTGCGGAAAGCTTCACAAAGCTCGGGTTGATAAGGCTTGAGAATCAGACTGTTGCAAGTAGCCTCTTTCTGCTCAATGCGTCAGCAATCACATTGGCCTTTGCCTGGAGTATACTCGATACTCGGATTATACTCTTGAATCATTTCGACCCATCGAGTTTGCCTGAGGTTGAGATTAGGCTGAGTGAAGATGTACTTGAGACTCTTGTGATCAGTGAAAATGTCCACTTTTCTTCCCAATAGAAGATGTCTCCAAGTCAAAAGAGCATGCACAACTGCCGCCAACTCGAGATCATGAGTTGGGTAGTTCTTCTCATTAGGCTTCAACTGGCGAGAGGTATAAGCAACAACTTTCTTCTCTTGCATCAATACTGCACCAAGACCTTGGAGAGAGGCATCACAAAAGACCTCGTACGGTTTGGATTCATCAGGCGGAGTCAGAAATGGAGCAGTGATCAATTTCTCTTTCAAAGTGTTGAAAGCAATGTCACACTCTGGAGACCAAACGTACTTGACGTGCTTCTGGAGAAGATTTGAGAGAGGCTTCGCGATTTTAGAAAAGTTTTCAACGAATCTTCGACAATAGCTTGCGAGACCGAGGAAGCTACGGAGTTGCTTCACATTCTGAGGAGGTTCCCAATTTACAATTGCAGACACCTTCTCAGGATTCACGGCAATGCCCTTGGCAGAGATGATATGACCAAGATAAAGAACCTCATCGAGCCAAAATTCACACTTGGAGAACTTAGCGTATAACTGATGTTCCCTGAGCTTATCGAGAACCAAACGCAAGTGCTTGGCATGATCTTCCTTGTTCTTCGAGAAAACCAGAATGTCTTCGAGATAGACCAAAACAAAGTCATTGGTGTAGGCGTTGAAGATGAAGTTCATCATGCGAGAGAACGTCGGAGGAGCGTTGACGAGGCCAAAAGACATGAAAGTGTATTCATATGAACCAAAGCTTGTCCTGAAAGCCGTCTTGGGAATATCTTGCTCACGGATTCGAATCTGATGATAACCCATATGGAGATCAAGCTTGGAGAATACTTGTGCACCTTTGAGTTGTTCGAACAGCTCATTGATGTTGGGAAGTGGGTATTTGTTCTTGATGGTCTTCTTGTTCAATGGACGGTAATCAACACAAAGTCGGTCCGTTCCATCCTTCTTCTTCACAAAAGAACACCACAACCCCACGGAGAAGAACTAGGCCGGATGAGACCCATTCTTTCTTGAATATCGAGTTGCTTCTTCAGCTCCTTCAACTCTTCAGGTCCGAGCTTGTAAGGGCGCTTGCACACAGGTTCCGTGCCAGGCTCAAGATCAATAACGAATTCAACTGGCCGGCGCGGAGGCATTCCTGGAAGCTCTTCTGGAAAGACGTCTTGATATTCGCAAACGACTGAAATTTGCGAGATAGCATCCAGTTCACCCTTCTCATTGAGAGAAAACAGACGGATAGTATTATCCCGAGCGGCAAAGACAATTACATCCTCAGACGAATGAGTCAATTGAATCTGCCTGGCTGCACAATCAAGCTGAGCCTTGTGCTTAGAAAGCCAATCCATCCCGAGAATAAGATCAATATCCGAGTTACCAAGAACCATTGGAGAAGCCAGAAAACTTGAAATCACCCATCATGATAGAAATATCCGGAACCACTACTAGAACTCAGACGCTTAGCCAGAAGATCGACTTGCATAGCTCTAGGTAATGCCTTAGTACTAAAACTTGTTCTCCGATGCAAATGGGAATGACATGAAGGAATGCGATGCACCAGAGTCAGAAAGTACTTTTGCAGGAATATCATTAATAGGAAGGTTACCCATGATCGACATCTGATGAGTCCTCTGCCTGAGCTGCATTCATCAAGTTGACCTTGGCGTGCTTGTGGTTATGCTTGACCACAGCTGTACTTGCCGATCTGACAGGAGGAGGAGGAAGACGCCTCTGGTTGAAACACTTGTTGGCATAGTGACCCTTCTGTTGGCACTTGTTGCACGTGACCTCTGAAAGCGGACAGTGGTACGGAGCACTCGATCTTGGAGGTTGAGACGAAGTCTTGTTCTGAATGCCAGGGTTGGGTGGGTGGAAAGATCCACTGCCACCTTTGCTCTTCTGCTGAAACGGCTGACGGAACGGAGGAGGAGGAAGCCAATACTTCTGCTGCTTGGCCACTTGAGTAGAGGAAGAAGGAGTAACATCTCTGACTCGCTTCTTGGAAGCATCACACCTCAACTAAGCAGCCTCTTGCTTCAATGCCATGTTGTAGAACTCATCGTACCTCAAGGGCTCAAAGAGAACAAGAGCGAGCTGAATTTCTTCTCTGAGACCACCCCTGAACTGGTATATCATGCTCTTCTCATCAGGGACGTCCTGCTTGGCAAAGCGGGCGAGCTTCTGGAACAACTTGTTGTAGTCATAGACAGACAAAGAGCCTTGCTTCAGGTTGCGGAATTCCTCATGCTTACTTTCAACCACGCTCTGAGGGATATGGTGAGCTCTGAAATCTTGACGGAATTCATCCCAAGTGATAACACGTCCACCTTGGAGTCCTTGTACTGCTGGAACCATTCTGCAGCTAGATCTTTGAGTTGGAAGGAAGCGAACTTGACAAAGTCCTCAGGCCTGACGTTACTGCACTCAAAATGCTTGCACAGATCCACAAGCCAATCGTCAGCATCGGTTGCCTCAACACAATTGCTGAAAGTCTTTGGCCCGTTAGCAAGGAACTGGTTGAGTGTAGCAGAGTGATTCTGATTGTTGCCTTGGTTCCCTTGGTTGCCTTGATTGCGCTCTTGGAGAATTTGCATGATCAACTGTGTGTTTGCATTGGTTGCGGCCATCACAACTTGCCATGCCTCCGGAGGAGGGGGAGGTGGTGGCGGATCAGGATTCGGAGTCGTGCACGTTGGAGGAGCCATCCTGAAGAGGTTGACATCCATTAACACATTGATAGACAAATATTGAAGCTGAATCCAACGGAATGAAAATTGCAACATATAGTCTTCACATCCGAACAAAATGAACGAATGCATTCCTCTTGAAATGGTCACATATCCATAAATTGAGAAGCCACGTAGAATTAGGAGGAGAAATAAATCAACAAGGTACGGATCAAGAACGAATAATCGGTAAGAAATCCCAATCTCCAACCAATATCCGTGGTAGAAGAACTAGAGCTACGAGAATTCCCACCTATGAAACTCCCGAACCTTTCCGGTTATGCAACCAGGTGTTGGGGATACAGGGGAAGCATAATATCTCACCCAAATCTAGCAAATCCTACATCCAGCTGTATCCATCCTTCAACACATAACCAAGAAAAAACTTCGGAAACCATCTACCTCAACCTTCGAAAAGCATTCGTTATACAATTTATGGCGATACTCCCGAACTCCCGCCCCAGTACTGGGTGGCGCCGAGGTTATCTCACCAACGAACTGCATAAAAGAGATTTTCGATGTCAGCGTGCTAAACTCAGGTATTCTAGAACTGCAACGATAAAATTATGACGACAACACCTCAGAGCTCAACTCCCCGGGACACTTCCACAAAACCCCTGACAGGAGGCACCAAGACAATGTTCTCGTCATAAAACCATCGGAACGATTCCAAGATACCCGCGTGATCCTAATTTTTTTAGTGAAATTTGAGAAGAGAAGAGTCAAAACTCTACGTCAGGATGCCTTACCAGAGCGATGAGGAGACTGGGAAGTAAAAAGAATTCCTAACTCTCCGATATATAATTCCTAAATGACTCAAAACATTTTTCTAGACACAACTCGGCTGCTAAAACGATCAAGCAATGGGGCTCCTAAGGTCGGGGAAGGCTCTGATTACCAACTTGTCACACCCTCGATGCGACTATAGCTCCCACGTGTCGAGGCACGACTTAGAGACATAATCGCATTGAAGGCATATGTCGCAACTAAGGTAATCTTTACACATCCCATGTAATATAATAATAAAGGGGAGATAACATAATTGGCTTACACTCGCCACGTCAACCAAGGTACATAAATAACATTACATCATTCAAAACACTCATGGCCCAACTACGGCGCCAAAATAAAAGATAACTCAACATGTGACATGGTCCCGATCACCCCCAGCCATAGGCAAAGAGTTGTCATTTGATTAACGGGATCACATCATTAGGAGAATGATGTGATTGACTTGACCCATTCTGTTAGCTTAGCACTTGATCGTTTAGTTTGTTGCTATTGCTTTCTTCATGACTTATACATGTTCCTATGACTATGGGATTATGCAACTCCCGTTTACCGGACGAACACTTTGTGTGCTACCAAACGTCGCAACGTAATTGGGTGATTATAAAGGTGCTCTACAGGTGTCTCCGAAGGTACTTGTTGGGTTGGCGTATTTCGAGATTAGGATTTGTCACTCCGATTGTCGGAGAGGTATCTCTAGGCCCACTCGGTAATGCACATCACTATATGTCACACCCTCGATGCGACTATAGCTCCCATGTGTCGAGGCACGACTTACAGACATAATCACATTGAAGGCATATGTCGCAAGTAAGGTAATCTTTACACATCCCATGTAATATAATAATAAAGGGGAGATAACATAGTTGGCTTACACTCGCCACGTCAACCAAGGTACATAAATAACATTACATCATTCAAAACACTCATGGCCGAACTCCCACTTGAGCTCATGCGTCACCTGGAGCGGAATCATCAGGCCCTGCATCTGGTGTAATAGTAATCTGTGAGCCACAGGGACTCAGCAATCTCGCACCCTCGCGATCAAGACTATTTAAGCTTATAGGTATGGCAAGGTAAATATGAGTGGAACTGCAACAAGCGACTAGCAAAATATGGTGGCTAACCTGTTCGCAAAAGAGAGTGAGAAGAGGAGGCAAAGCGCGAGTGAGAAACTAAAGGACAACCTACGCAAACATTACTCCAACACCGTGTCCACTTCCGGGACTCCGCCGAGAAGAGGCCATCACGGTAACACACTCAGTTGATTCATTTTAAATTAAGCTAAGGTTCAAGTTATCTACAACCGGACATTAACAAATTCCCATCTGCCCATAACCGCGGGCATGGCTTTCGAAAGTTCAAATCCCTGCAGGGGAGTCCCAACTTAACCCATGACAAGCTCTCACGGCCAACGAAGGAATAGACCTCCTCCCGAGATGTTCCGATCAGACTCGATACCTCGGTTCTCCAAGACACTTCGACAGGTTAAAAAAAGACCAGCAACACCGCCCAAATGTGCCGACAAATCCCGATAGGAGCTGCACATATCTCATTCTCAGGGCACACTCAGATGAGACTAGCTACGAGTAAAACCAACCCTCAAGTTTCCCCGAGGTGGCCCCGCAGGCAGCTCAGTCGGACCAACACTCAGAGGAGCACTGGCCCGAGGGGGGGGGGGGTTTAAATAAGATGACCCTCGGGCTCCGGAATCCCAAGGGGAAAAAGAGGCTAGGTGGAAAATGGTAAGACCAAGGTTGGGCATTGCTGGAAAAGCTTTAATCAAGGCGAACTATCAAGGGGTTCCCATTGTAACCCAACCGCGTAAGGAACGCAAAATCCGGGAACATAACACCGATATGACGGAAACTAGGGCGGCAAGAGTGGAACAAAACACTAGGCGAGAGGCCGAGCCTTCCACCCTTTACCAAGTATATAGATGCATTAAGATAAACAAGATAATATAATGATATCCCAACAAGTAAATAAAGGTTCCAACAAGGAACGGCCTCCAATCTTCACCTGCACTAGCAACGCTATAAGAGGGGCTGAGCAAAGCGGTAACATAGCCAAACAACGGTTTGCTAGGACATGGTGGGTTAGAGGCTGAACATGGCAATTTTGGGAGGCTTGAAAGCAAAATGGTAGGCATCGTAGCATTGGCATAGCAAAAGAGCGAGCATCTAGCAAAGCAAAGATAGTAGTGATTTCGAGGGTATGATCATCTTGCCTGCAAAGTTGTCAGAGTTGACTGGATACTCGAAAGCAAACTCAATGGGCTCCTTATTAGCGAACTCGTCTCCCGGCTCTACACAAACAAGACAAACAAGCAACAAGGACACAATCAACCACGTGCAAGGATCAAACAATATGATGCAAGGATGGTATGCTATGCGGGATGCGATGCGGGATGCATATGCAAGATGTGACAGGACATTCAAGATCCTGGCCTCAACTTGGAAATACAAGGGTGCCACTGGAAATATGAGATTAAATCGCTTGAAAACGATATAAAGAACGCCGGAATAGGAGTTACGGTTTGGAAATGGCAAGCGAAACAAATATGACACCGGTCTGCAATTTACAGCAAGTAGCCATCTAAATTTAATGAGATGAACATGCTACAGCACTCAAACATGACAACAAAATACATGGCAGGGATGCATTCAAGATGCTTAACAAAAGTCTAGCACTGGGCTACGGCCAAAACATCCATTAACAGGTTCAAACAACCATGGCAAAAATGCATATGGCAAACAGATTTCAGACTTAGTGAAATTAACACTTATCTGGAATTTCAGATCAGGTAGCCCTCTTCGGAGCAACAAAACTACATGCTAAAGGACCTGAACATGGAAAAGTAAAGCATGGAATGGAGCTAATCAAAGAGCTTAACAAAAGTCCCTTAGTGACCTTGAGCCAAAAGGGATCAGAAAATACATTTGCAAGCATGTGAACATGGCAAAAACATAATCAGATCACAGACTTAGTGAAAACTGGAGCATGCTGAAAACAGATATCAAGTAGGCAAGTTTACGAGCTCGATGAACTCACTACAGAGAAAGTCATGACATTCTAAGCATACACCCATCAAGAATACACAAAATGCAAGCTAGACATGGCAATAACAATAGCATAGCATGCACGGGTCAACTACAACATCATCGGCAAAATTGCAAACAAGTTGACAATCTGCCCAGATTTACAAAGTAGCAAAAGTAGAGCTCGATTGACTCAATCTAGGGTGCTCCATAATTGCAAACAAAGACATGGATGGTTAGATCACTACAAGATTAACAAAACATCCTTACTGATCATCCTCAAAAGAGGCACGGATCACTAGGAAACAACATGAACATAAGGCCATATGAAATAAACAGATCAAGGACTTAGTGGAATTGCTAAGTCCCTGAAATCAGCACTACCAAGTGCCTCACTTTGCAAGCTGCACTAGTCACCACACACATCACAAAAATACATGGGTTGCCACCTCTGTAAAGATGGAAAAACCCTTAACAAAACATATGTAGAGCTCATGGGCATATCATGCACACAATAATCATGGAAAAAATGACAAATATGCAAATGGAGTAGCAGATCTGACAGATATCTCAAGTAGCCCTCTTCTAACAGGATTTCGGGCATCAAGATGAACTCAAATGCAAATGATGCAATGGAATGAAATGATGTACTCTCTGAGATGAACATTTTGATATGCTATATGCCCAAAACGGAGCTACGGGTGCAAAGATACGATGCCATGAACAGGAGCATATGGACTAGGAAATCCTTGGACTTAGAAAAAAAAGAACCACCAGATCTAGGGTTTCTTCGGCGGTTACTGTAGCCAAAGGGCTCGAGATCGCCGGCGGCGGATCCGACCGGAGAGAGCTCGTCGGCGGCTCGGGGACGCGGGGCCGTCGAGGGCGCGGCCGGCGACGAGGCTGGACGGCGGCGGAGGGTGACCGGAGAGGGCACCACGGGGCTCGGGCGCGGCGAGGTGGCCGCGGGCGGCGCCGGAGTCCACTGTGGCGGGGCGGCGCCGGAGGTGGAGGTCGACGCGGTGGCGGCGGGCGGCGGCGCGCGGCGCTGGCGTCGGGGCGAGGAGGCAGGCAGCGGAGCGAGGAGGCAGGCGGCGGGGCGCGCGTGTGGGCCGGGAGGGCCCCTCGCGGGCCGAATGGGCCGGTGGCGGGAGGAGGCGGCGATGTGGGGCGGCTCGTCCACGTGGCGGCGCGCGATTCGCGGCGGCGGTGGTGTCCGGCGCGGGCGGACGTGTCCGGCCGCACGGAGACGATTTTTAGGGTTAGGGGAAGAGGAGATCCGCGAATTTCGGGAGGGGACTTTAAATAGAGGTAGAGGGAGCTAGGAGAGTCCAAAAGAGATGCGGTTTTCGGCCACGTGATCGTGATCGAACGCTCTAGATGATGGAGCAGGTTTATGTGGGTTTTGGGCCAAAATGGAGGGGTGTTGGGCTGCAACACACACGAGGCCTTTTCGGTCCCTCGGTTAACCGTTGGAGTATCAAACGAAGTCCAAATGATATGAAACTTGACAGGCGGTCTACCGGCAGTAAACCAAGGCCGCTTGGCAAGTCTCGGTTCAATCTGGAAATGTTTAATCCCCACACACGAAAGAAAGCTAGAAATGACCACCGGAGGAGAACGAAGCGCCGGAATGCAAAACGGACAACGGGGAAAATGCTCGAATGCATGAGACGAACACGTATGCAAATGCAATGCACATGATGACATGATATGAGATGCATGACAACGACAACAACACACGGAGACAAAAACCCGAACCCGAGAAAATAAAATAAGTTAACGCCGGAAACGGCAAGAGTTGGAGTACAAATTGGGGAAGTCATATCTGGGGTGTTACACTATAAGCCTTGCAAGCATTGTAACTAATGAGTTAGTTACGGGATGATGTATTACGGAACGAGTAAAGAGACTTGCCAGTAACGAGATGGAACTAGGTATTGAGATACCGACGATCGAATCTCGGGCAAGTAACATGCCGAACAAAGGGAACAACATATGTTGTTATGCGGTTTGACCGATAAAGATCTTCGTAGAATATGTGGGAGCCAATATGAGCATCCAGGTTCCGCTATTGGTTATTGGCCGGAGACGTGTTTCGGTCATGTCCACATAGTTCTCGAACCCGTAGGGTCCGCATGCTTAAAGTTTCGGTGACGATTGTATTATGAGGTTATGTGATTTGATGTACCGAAGGTAGTTCGGAGTCCCGGATGAGATCGGGGACATGATGAGGAGTCTCAAAATGGTCAAGACGTAAAGATCGATATATTGGACGACTATATTCGGACATCAGAAAGGTTCCGAGTGATTCGGGTATTTTCTGAGTACCGGGGAGTTACGGGAATTCACCGGGAGAAGTATTGGGCCTTATTGGGCCATACGGGAATAGAGGAGAGAGGCTAAAAGGAAGGAGGCGCGCGCCCCCTCTCTGGTCCGAATTGGACAAGGGGTGCAGCCCCCTTTTTCTTTTCCCTCCCCCCTCTTTCCTTCTCTCCTACTCCGGAAAGGAAAGAGGAATCCTACTAGGACTTGGGAGTCCTAGTAGGACTCCCCACACTTGGCGCGCGCCCTCTAGGGCAGGCCTCTCCCTCCCTCCTTTATATACGGGGGCAGGGGGCACCTCTAGACACAACAATTGATCTCTTGGATCTCTTAGCCGTGTGCGGTGCCCCCTCCACCATAGTCCACCTCGATAATATCATAGCGGCGCTTAGGCGAAGCCCTGCGTCGGTAGAACATCATCATCGTCACCACGCTGTCGTGCTGACGGAACTCTCCCTTAAAGCTCGGCTAGATCGGAGTTCGAGGGACGTCATCGAGCTGAACGTGTGCTGAACTCGGAGGTGCCGTACGTTCGGTACTTGATCGGTCGGATCGTGAAGACGTACGACTACATCAACCGCGTTGTGCAAACGCTTCCGCTTTCGGTCTACGAGGGTACGTGGACAACACTCTCCCCTCTCGTTGCTATGCATCACCATGATCCTGTGTGTGCATAGGAATTTTTTGAAATTACTACGTTCCCTAACAAATCATAGACCTCACATCTAATTTTGTAAATGAATCATCTCCAAAGGCGTCCATGAAAAAGTGGGGATGGTACTGTCCTCCTAGGGGTTTTGTGAAACTTAATGTTGACACCTCTTTTGATCATGACATGCTAAAGGGTACGATGGGGGCAGTACTGAGGGGCGATAAAGGTAGGTTTATTGTAGGAGGAAATGGAAAAATTGACTACTGTGCGGATGTTCTGATGGCGGAAGCTTTAGCACTCAAATTTGGTCTAACACTGGCGCAAAGGGTGGGGTGTAATCGCATAATCATCAATTTAGACAATCTGGAGGTGATAGAGACTATGAAGGATGGAGGACAATCAGCGGATGCGGCGGCAGCAATTTTTGATGACTGCTTTCACTATGCATGTGATTTTTTCATGACTAGATTCGAACATTGTTATAGAGAGGCAAATAAACTAGATCATGAACTTGCCAGATTAGCTAGATTTTCTTTGACTTTAGACTATTTTGAGGAGCCTCTAAATGAAATTGTAGTGATCCTCACAAACGATGTAACAGTTATCTCAAATGAATAAAGTTTCGTTTTATTTCAAAAAAAGGAAAACTGGTTGGAAAGTGATACAAGCGAGAACAAGATTTAGAAAACTGTGCTGAATTTACTTGAGCTAGCCAACTTTATTGGGCAAAATCAGGAGTTCTAGCGCAATACAAGAGGAAGCTAAGGCCAACCAGGAACACTGGCGGCTAAGGGGGAAACCCTAATACATGAGCTGGTTCTCCACTGATCCAGAAGCTTGACTTTATATCCTTACAAAATGAGAGAAAAACAAAAGTAAAGCAAAACTGAAAGAAGAGGCACTGTAGCCTTTTGTCCGAAAGTGAGTGAACAATGATGCTTGGAAAGCGGACGACCGTCGGATGAAGATCTGATGTCTGACGGGGCTTCATAACTTGCGAAGAGGTACGATGGCCTTAGGAGCGTTGGATCGACGACGAGCGGCATCAGAGCTTTGAATTAACTGAAGGTGATCGATGGGTGTTAACTCTTTAGATATAGTCTGGTTGGGTCCCGACAACTCCCCTCGATTCATACCAGACCTGTCCTCAGGCTGGAAACTTGGAAAAACCTTTTGAATAAATGAGGCATCTTCCCAAGTGGCTTCTCCTTGAGGCAAATTGCTTCACTTGATCAGCCACCTGACCACCGGGATGCTGATGTTGCCCTGTACTCCGGGAACAAGTGTTCTCTGCAGCAGTTGTTCAGGCTCCAGGAGAATAGTACCATCTGGATTGAGCAGGGGTAGTTTGGGGTTTGGTATAGCTTGGGGTCCCACATGCTTCTTGACCTGGCTGATGTGAAAAGTATTGTTGGAACACGCGGTACGCTACGCTAGCGCCAAATAAAATTTCTACCACTCACCCAAGATCATGCTGCTGGACTGGAAATAGATCATGGGATCGGGTTTACCACTAGACACGCAGTCACCGCAGTGGAAGTAGAGTTGGTGATGCGTGTAGTCGATCTTGCAGATCGTCTCCTCCTCGCATCACCGATCTCCCATGAACAACGAAGACCCGTGAACGGTGATCTCCCGAGAACGGTGATCTCCTGTGAACGGTTCCTCGCGGATCCCTCGAATGGTTCGACCGAGCATCACAAGTGCGATGCTTACAAGGTATCCACACGTGCGGGGTGCAGCGGCGGGCGGCGGACTGCTAGGTCCGGTCGCGCGGCATGGGCATGGGGACTGGCGACTGTCCAGGGTGGAAAAAAAATCAACCCTAAGTGGTGCGCCCACTTCCCTTTATATAGACCTACAAGGTGGGATCAACACTTGAGCCCACTAGGAGTCCACTTCCATTTTCCACTCGGATCCAATCCGAATGGGTTGCAACCCCTTAAGTGTGCGACCCTATAGGTTCACCTACACATGGACACGACCAGAGTTGATAGTTGGTAGTGGCTCCTAGCAGAACGTGCCAACTCCCATGTGTGCGTAAAGTCATTTGATGAACCTCGACAATGTGTCATATGCAACATTCCTTTCACCTCACGATATCTGTTGTCGAGCTCAAGGCGAGCACTTGTCACCCTTGTGGTAGCTCGACCTCTCTTCTCGAAACCATGATACAGATTCCCAAACTGGGTTAACACTTAACCCAAGTCGCATGGCCATGCTTTCTGAATGCGATCACTCGAGAGGGCCCAGAGAATATCTCTCCGCGTAGGAGGGACAAATCCCATCTTGGTCAGCCATGTCTCGCGGCGACTCACCCGAAAGCTACCTTTATAACTACCCAACTACGAGTAGCGTTTGATAGAACCAAAGTGAGTCGATCCTCATCCCGAGAACATGCAAGGACCTCAGGTCTAGGACATGGCATAGACATTGTACTTGAGACTAAAATATGACAATATCTCACTGCGTCTCAAAGTGGGTCTGTCCGACTTGGTGATCTCCATCCCCGAGTCCATACTATCGGTTTAGAATCTTGATGCACATGACTTGTGAAACATAGTCATCAACCAAGTCGTATACTAGTCAAGGATATGTGTGTGCATAACCTTATCAACTAGGGACCATTAGAACAATCATCATACAATACATAGTTCCACAAACAAGTCACATACTTATTGATACATATCATCGATGATGTTCAAGCACAATACAAAAGACTCACGAATACATAGGGAAATATCATCATCACATGATTGCCGCTAGGGCATATCTCCAACAGTCTCCCACTTGCACTAGAGTCAATCGTTTAGGCATCATATGCCCATGGAACTCATGTGCGCCTCATGCTTCGGCCGTGGGAGAGGCTTCGTCAATGGATTAGCAACATTTGCATCTGTGTGTACCTTGCATATGTTTGCATCACCTCTCTCGCCTATGTCACAAATAAGGTTGAAATGCCTGAGTATGTGTTGGGTTTTATGATGGTTCCGTGGTTCCTTGACTTGCACGATAGCACCACTATTATCACAATAGAGGTCCAAAGGATTGGACGCGCTTTGAACCACACCAAGATCAGAAATAAAATCCTTCACCCAAACACCTTCTTTTGCAGATTCAGAAGCCGTAATGTACTCGGCCTTTGTTGTAGAATCAGCTATCGTATCTTGCTTGGAATTCCTCCAGCTCACCACTCCTCCGTTCAGAATGAACACAAACCCATATTGCGATCGACAATCATCCCAATCGGTTTGGAAACTAGCATTGGTGTAACTCTTTACAATGTGCTCATCCTCACCTCCATAAACCAGGAACATATCCTTAGTCCTTCTCAAGTACTTAAGGATATTCTTAACCGCTGGCCAGTGACTCTCACCTGGATCAGCGTGGTATCTTCCCACCATGCTGAGAGCAAAGCTAACATCGGGATGAGTGCATACCATAGCATACATGATGGACCCAACAACCGAAACATACAAAATCCCATCCATGCATTTTCGCTCATCAGAAGTTGAAGGACTCCGAGTCTTGCTAAGAATAATGCCATGTGAAATGGGCAAGAAACCCTTCTTGGCATCTTGCATGTTGAACCTCTTCAACACCTTATTAATATATGCACTCTAGATTAATCCAATAAGCCTTCTTGATCTATCTCTATAGATCTTGATTCCCAAAATATAAGCTGCTTCTCCCATGTCCTTCATCGAAAAACTATTTTTCAATGAGACCTTGACATATTCAAGCATTCGGACATCATTTTCAATCAACAGTATGTCATCCACATACAAGATCAAAAATGCAACCGAGCTCCCACTCACCTTATTGAATACACAATGATTACAGTCGTTCTTGATGAAGCCAAACTCTTTGACCGCTTCATTAAAATGAATGTTCCAATTCCGAGATTCTTGCCTCAATCCATAAATGGATCTCTGAAGCTTGCATACCATGCTAGACATCTTGAGATTGACAAAACCTTCGGTGTGTGTCATATACACATCCTCGGTTAAATTTCCATTAAGGAAAGCTGTTTTGACATCCATCTGCCATATCTCATAGTCAAAATATGCTGCTATAGCAAGAATGATCCGAATTGATTTAGGCAACGCTACCGGTGAGTAAGTCTCATCGTAGTCAATCCTTGAACTTGTCGATAACCTTTAGCGACAAGTCGAGCCTTATGGAATGTGACATTTCCGTCCATGTCAGTATTCTTCTTAAAGATCCATTTGCACTCAATGGGTAGAACACCATTTGGCAGATGAACCAAGTTCCAAACTTGATTATCATCCATGGACTTTAATTCGGATCTCATGGCTTCAAGCCATAACTCAGAATCGGGGCTCTCCATCGCTTCTGCATACGTAGTCGGGTCGTTGTTCTTCAAGAACAACACATTGCAGTCGTGCATATTGCGCAACCTTTTCGACCCCCGTGGAACCAGTGTCGACTCCACTACGGGTTCCCTGACTAACTCCGGTGTGATCGAATCACCTACCGGAATGTCCCCATGTGGTTCTCGAATTTCTTCGAGCCGAACCATCCTCCCTGATGAGGACATGAATACCATTGTTACACCCACAGCCCCTGCTGCTATACATACTGGACCAATTACTAGAGCTCGCGCACGCCAATTGAATTATCAGGTACTTCCGTTTCTTGGTAACGATTCTAATGTTCATGAGAATATGATGCTGCCTAAATTGGATACATTTGTTTTGCTTACAAATGAAGGGCCTACCTTGGACAAGAAAGATGAACCTTGGAACAAGTTCAAGCATGGAGATGATGGCATGCGCAAGGGGATCAAGAACGGAGTTACAAGTGACGATTTCAGGACTTTGAAGCCATCATAAGGAGTGCATGAAGCCTTGGACGAAATATACAAGATGCCACTTCATAAATTTCATCCAGAGGCTATTCTAGGTGATGTGTCACCTTATTATTGGGCCAGGCCCATGTATTTTCGAAATACTTAAGTATATGTTGTTTTTAGAGTCCGTATGTGTGGGGAAACAAGAGTTAGGGTTGGTTTAGGACCCCTTCTCCAAGGGCCACGAAATCCCCCCCTCTTCCTCCATATATACAGCCCTTAGGGTGTCATTTAGACTTTGGGTTTTGTTTAGATCAAAAGTTCGCCATAGCTGCAACTTTGCGTACTTTGTTTGTGTCCAACGACCAGACCAATACGTCACAGAACCCCACCTTGATCAATAAAGCTTTCATCTTATATTTGCAATATCCAGATTCCAATCTTAGTTTCTTGCTTGTTCTTCATTTGGCTACAGGAAACACACCGTTGTGGTCAGGTTGATCGTGCTCCGGCGTGGTCAATAACCTCTCAGAGTTGGTTTAGCGATTGCTAAGGCGCGACATCCTCACACGTTCGTAGTCGGATCGTCAAAGTCTACTTCCTCCAAAACGATAGCCACCACTCATCGAAAGACGGGACACCTTTGCCTCTATCAAGTGGTATCAGATTTTTGGGTTGCTCGGTGAGATTTTATAGTTTTTCGTAGTTTAGATCGAATCTGTTCTTCATACCTACAGTCCAGGAAAAAGCCAAAAAAATTAGGGTTAGTTCATCATATCCGAACCAGTCTGAGCCTTTGCATAGTATTTTTAGTATTTTGCTTTGTTGAATTTGCGGTTGCATCATCGTGTCTAGTTTCTGGTCTTAGAGTCTAGTCTTTTAGAGTTTCGAGTTCTGGTCATAAGTTGTCACGCCGCCGCCGCACCATCATCATCGCCCCTGCCATCTACCACCACCGCTTATTCCCCACCGATCCATCTCCATATACCATCACCAATCCGTATCCATATACCACCACCAATCCGTATCCATATACCACCACCAACCCATATCCATATACCACCACCAATCCGTATCCATATACAACCACCGCTGCTATATCCTACCACCACCAATCCGAGTTCCTTTCATATTAGGTTTGTTTTCGAGATCCATCTAATTTCTGTTTCGTGTTTCCTTTCCTGAGTAGGTTTCAAAAAAAGAGTCTGGAGACCCCCGGGCAGTTTTTAGGCCAAAATTTTCGTAGGAAAAAATATTTTTCCCTATCCTATTTTTAGGCTTTTCCGAGTCTTTTGAGCCACGTGCCATCATAGTGATTTTTTGTCGCACTTTTTCGTCGTCGCTGCCCTGATTTCCGAAAACAAAAAGTCAAAAAAAAATTCATGCCCATCCTATCAGTTTGACGAGGGAAGAGTTTTGAGACACTCGCCATTATAGTGATTTTTTGCCAAAAAAAGAGGAGCGCCAAAAAATAGAGCGAAAAAAGTTCCAAAGTGTGCTTTTCCCTTGTTTACGTGCATCGCCGTGATTTTGTTAGTGTTCTAGGCTCGCGTCTCTAGCACGGTCTAGCCTAGGACCAACACAGTACTGTCGTTGAGCGTTTATTCAACTTTGCATCTCTAAATTGATTATTGCTGACCCTTTTTGCTACCATATTATAAGCCTTCCCAGGTCCACATACATCTACGTCGTGCGTTTGACTCTCCCTGGTAATTGCTCTATCCAAGCTTTGAGAGTTTTGACTACAACGGTTGCTGATCACCACCTGCTGCTTGGTCAGAACTGGTAAGAATTTGAGATTCACTTGACGGATTTGTGAATGTCCACCACACCATCACCACCACTTCCTAGTAGTCTTTAGGATCATATTCTTGTGTGTTTCTATTGCTGCTAACCATGGCAGGATCACAAGCTGATGAGACTGACTGGGAGAACATGACAAACAAAGAGTTACATGATAAGTTTCAGCAAATGATGAGTGGATAGGTGGAAGATGTGCTAAATAGATTTGAGGAGGCCATGGAGAAGATAGATGGCATTGAGAAGGCGTTCGAAACAAATCTCGATAACAAGTATAATGAATTGCTCGCGCGTTTTCCACCGCCCGATGCACCTGTCGCACATCTACAACAACAACAACAACAACAACAACAACATCGTCTTGCAAATCAAGTGGGACGAGCACAACACGTTCCCATTGAGCCTGGTCAAACTTTTGGTGCTGCTGTACCTACTGTTGGTGCTTCTATAGCTCCTGTTGCTACTGCAGAGGTGGAGGACCATTACGAGGATGAGGTTGATCAAAATCAGAACTACATGCAACCACCAGCACCACCACCAGGTCATCCTCATGCATATCATCGCAACGGTAGGGCTGCACCACCACCTGAGGTACGACATCATGACCATCTTCCTAAACTGAAATTGAATATTCCACCATTTGAGGGTAGATATGTTCCTGGTATATATCTTACTTGGGAGTTAGAAACTGATCAACGTCTTACATGTTTACAATATCCTGAGGAGAGACGTGTTCCTGCTGCTATTTGTGCTTTCACTAGTTTTGCATGTGTTTGGTGGTCTGAACATTGTAGATTATATCCCATTCCAGCTACTTGGGCTGCTTTGAAAGCTGCTATGCGTACTCGTTGGGTTCCACCTTATTATCATCATGAATTACTTCAAAAATTGCGGCGTTTAAGACAAGGAAAAAATTCTGTAGAAGAATATTATCAGGAATTACAAACTGGCATGATTAGATGTGGTATTGTTGAGGAGAATGAAGCTATGCTTGCACATTTTATGGGTGGATTAAATAGAGAGATTTAGACCATTCTAGAGTATAAGGAGTATACTAATATCACTCGTTTATTCCATCTTGCTTGTAAAGATGAACGTGAAGTGCAGGATCGACAGGCATTGGCGCGAACTAACTTTTCTGCAGGTCGATCTTCATCATGGACACCACATGCATCCTCTACTTCGACTGGACCAGCACCTCCATCAGGTGCCACCTCCAGCCGTGA
>NC_053025.1:327001439-327091328 GCF_003073215.2 Triticum urartu
TCGTTCATCCTTGTTCAAATGTTTAATGTGAAGACTATATGTTGCAATTTCTATCCATTGATTCAACTTGTCTATCTATCTATCAAGATTCTAATGGATGTCACCCTCTTCAGGATGGCTCCTCCAATGCAAGTATCTGAATATACTCCAGGCAAGTCCAATGTCATTACAGATGCTTTCA
This sequence comes from Triticum urartu, assembly GCF_003073215.2. NCBI lineage: Eukaryota > Viridiplantae > Streptophyta > Magnoliopsida > Poales > Poaceae > Triticum > Triticum urartu. The sequence continues at coordinate 327,001,621 of NC_053025.1, forward strand.
GCAGGAAGGCTTACTTCAACAGCTTAATCCTCAAGCCGTTCCAACCGTATCTTTGTGAAGCTTTCCGCAAACTCAATCTCCAAGTTGTCCCTCAAGGTTTTCCGGCCATCCTTCAAGTCACTCCAACTTTGGAAGACCAAATTCGTGAGGCATAACTCCTTGATAGCATGGTGAAGAAGGTGAAACATGGTATTGCCAACGGCCAACCCAAATACAAGTGCTATCGCATTGATGACAAAGACACTTTATTCTTAGAGGACCAGATTGTGGTTCCTAAAGGTGATCTAAGGAAGGTCATAATGAACAGAGCGCACAATTCTCTTCTGTCCATTCATCCTGGCAATTCGAAGATGTACCATGACCGCAAGCAGTCGTATTGGTGGAATCGAATGTGGCGAGAGATTGCTCAATTCGTGAATGAATGTGATGTCTGCGAAAGGGTGAAAGGAGAACACTAATGACCAGCTGGTCTCTCCAACCTCTTGCTATTCCATAATGGAAGTTTGACCATATTGAAATGGGCTTCGTTACTGGATTTCCTAAGTCCAAGCGTGGGAATGATGCTATTTTCGTTTGCATTGACAAGCTTACAAAAGTGGCTCATTTCCTTCCAATAAAAGAATCTATCAAAGCACCTCAGTTGGCAGAGCTATACACCTCCAGGATTGTCTCCTTGCACGGTATTCCGCAATTGATCTCTTCATACCGTGGAAGTATTTTCACTTCTAAGTTCTGGGATTCCTTCCAGAATGCCATGGGCACCAACATTCGCTTCAGCATAGCTTTCCATCCTGAAACAAGTGGGCAAGTCAAGTGAGTCAATCAAATCCTCAAAGATATGCTCAGGGCTTGTGTCATCTCTTTCGATATGAAGTGGGAAGATTGTCTTCCATATGCCGAGTTCTCCTACAACAACAGCTTCCAAGCGAGTTCGGGCAAGGGCCCATTCGAAATTCCCTATGGCAAAAAGTGACTACTCCTCTCAATTGGTCAGAGACTGGTGAATGCCAACTTCTTGGCACCGACTTGATCACAGAAGCTGAAGAAATGTGTAAAGTCATCTCTAAAAATCGCAAAGCCGCGCAATCGCGCTAGAAGAGTTGTTATGATAGCAAGCACCGTGACTTGTCTTTCGAGATGGGAGACCATGTCTACCTTCGCATCTCTCCAATGAAAGGCACGCATCGCTTCGGTATCAAAGAGAAGCTTGCCCCCAGATACGTGGGTCCTTTGAAGATCATTGGGAAAAGAGGAGACCATGCCTATCAACTTTAGCTTCCATTCAACTTCACAAATGTGCACGATGTGTTTCACGTGTCACAGCTTCGCAAGTGCTTCAAGACACCCGAGCGCACTATCAACTTCGAAGAGATTGATCTCCAAGAAGATTTGTCTTATCATGAGCATCCCATTGCTATTCTTCAAGAAACCGAGCACATGACTCACAACAAGTCAATCAAATTCCTGAAAGTGAACTGGTCACACCATTCTGACTGAGAAGCCACCTCGGAACGCGAGGATCACCTCTGTTCCGAATATCCGGAGTTCTTTCGGTCCTAGATCTCGGGACAAGATCCTCTTATAGTGGTGGAGTGTTGTAACACCCCGGATGTCACTTTCCATATTTGTAACTCTACCTCTCGCCAATTTTGGCGATGTGATATGATATTCTCGTCGTGGTTCGGTTTTTTTCTTCCGTTTTGTATTTTGTTCATGTCATGCATTTAATATCATGTCATCATGTGCATCTCATTTGCATTCATGTTCCTCTCATGCATCCATTCATTTTCCCCGTTGTCCGTTTCGCAATCCGACGCTCTCTCGTGCCCTGTTGCACCCCTCTAACCTCGTTTCATGAGCGGGATAAAAACGTTCTCGGAATGGGTCGAGATTTGCCAAGTGGCCTTGGTGCATCACCGGTAGGCCGCCTGTCAAATTTCGTTCCATTTGGAGGTCGTTTGATGCCCCGACGGTTAACCGGGTAACCGCAAAAGCCTCGTTGGTGTTGCAGCCCAACACCCCTCCAAAACAGCCCAATAACCCATCTAAACCATCGTGTGGGCGAAAACCGCACCTCATTTGGACTCTCCTAGATCCCTCTATCTATAAATAGAGGCATCCCCCCCTTTCCAAATCGCAGAGGAAACCCTAGCAAATCCCCCCCCCGCACGCATCCGGCAAGTCTGCGCCTGCCAGACTGCCGCGCCGCCACTCCCAGCCTATCCCGTGTTGACACGTGGCACCCCAGAGACCCCGCCGCCGCTGGCCAGCCAGGCCCGCGGGGGGCCCTTCCCGGCCCGCGCCCGGTAGCCACCGCTCCGCTTCGCCCGGTGCCCCCGCGCCGCCGCGCTGCCCCGGCTCCGCCTTCCGCTGCTGCCGCCGTGCTTGCGCTTCACCTCCCGGCCCGCGTCGCCGCCTCCAACGGCGTCCGCTGCCGCTGCCCGGATCCGGCACCGGCCGGCCGGATCCGCCGCCCCACCACCTCGCCGGTCTTCTTATCCTCCGGCCCTCTCCGGCAAGTTCTCCGGCGAGCTCAAATCCGCCTTGGTTCCTGTGTCCCGAACCCTAGATCTAAAAATTCGGAGGGTAAAATCGCCCAAGCCATTTCCCTGTGATAATTTTTGTGCCCTCTTTGACATGCCATAAATCCATGCTCGTTGCTCCCAATCATGCATACGATATATCAAAATGTTTGCCTCATGATGCTATTCATGTTAGTGGCATTTGCCCGCATTTTACTGCCCATTTTGATGCCATTATGATTGCTGCAAGGCGATTAAGTTGGGTAACGCCAGGGTTTTCCCAGTCACGACGTTGTAAAACGACGGCCAGTGAATTGTAATACGACTCACTATAGGGCGAATTCGAGCTCGGTACCCGGGGATCTCCATCATGCCATCTTTACAAGGGTGCAAGTCAAGTATTTTTGTGATCTATGTGGTGACTAGCACAAGCATGCAAAGTAGGCTTCATAAAGTAGTCTTTTCCTGATATATTTTGATGCCATGGAAACTTGTTGCTACCATGAGATCCATGCACATTTGAGATAGTTCAATAAGAATTTTTTGAAATTGTGATATTGCTCTATCCATGCAGGCCTCTGGTTGCAATTATGGAGTAGTTCATCATGTCTTTTCATTGCTCTACTTTTGCTAAATCATGTTCCTCGCAGATGGTTAACATGATAATCAATATTGCCATGGTTGTCTCTAGTGATGCATGTACCCTATGAACTTGCTCTTGCCATGTTTATGTTGGGGAACGTAGTAATTTCAAAAAAAATTCCTACGCACACGCAAGATCACGGTGATGCATAGAAACGAGAGGGGAGAGTGTTGTCCATGTACCCTCGTAGACCGAAAGCAGAAGCGTTAGCGCAACGCGGTTGATGTAGTCGTACGTCTTCATGATCCGACCGATCAAGTCCCGAACGCTCGGCACCTCCGAGTTCTACACACGTTCAAATCGATGACGTTCCTCAAACTCCGATCCAGCCGAGTGTTGAGGGAGAGTTTCGTCAGCACGACGGCGTGGTGACGATGATGATGTTCTACCGACGCAGGGCTTCGCCTAAGCACCGCTATGATATGATCGAGGTGGATTATGGTGGAGAGGGGCACCGCACACGGCTAAGAGATCAAGAGATCAATTGTTGTGTCTATGGGATGCCCCCTGGCCACGTATATAAAGGAGTGGAGGAGTGGGGAGAGGGCCGGCCCCTATGGCGTGCCCTGGAGGAGTCCTACTCCCACCGGGAGTCGGATTTCCCCCTTTCCAAGTAGTAGGAGTAGGAGTCAAGGCAAGGGAAGAGAGAAGAGAAGGAAGGAGGGGGTGCAACCCCTCCCCCTAGTCCAATTCGTACTAGGCCTTGGGGGGCGCCCAACCTCTCCTCTCTCTTTCCCCTAAAGCCCAATAAGGCCCATATACTCCCCGGCGAATTCCCGTAACTCTCCGGTACTCCGAAAAATACCCGAATCACTCGGAACCTTTCTGATGTCCGAATATAGTCGTCCAATATATCGATCTTTACGTCTCGACCATTTCGAGACTCCTCATCATGTCCGTGATCTCATCCGGGACTCCGAACTCCTTCCGTGCATCAAAACACAAAAACTCATAATATAACTGTCATCGAACTTTAAGCATGCGGACCCTACGGGTTCGAGAACTATGTAGACATGACCCAGACACATCTCCGGTCAATAACCAATAGCGGAACCTGGATGCTCATATTGGCTCCTACATATTCTACAAAGATCTTTATCGGTCAAACCGCATAACAACATACGCTGTTCCCTTTGTCATCGGTATGTTACTTGCCCGAGATTCGATCATCGGTATCTCAATACCTAGTTCAATCTCGTTACCGGCAAGTCTCTTTACTCGTTCCGTAACACATCATCCCGCAACTAACTCATTAGTTGCAATGCTTGCAAGGCTTATAGTGATGTGCATTACTGAGTGGGCCCAGAGATACCTCTCCGACAATCGGAGTGACAAAGCCTAATCTCGAAATACGCCAACCCAACAAGTACCTTTGGAGACACCTGTAGAGCACCTTTATAATCACCCAGTTACGTTGTGACGTTTGGTAGCACACAAAGTGTTCCTTCAGTAAACGGGAGTTACATAATCTCATAGTCATAGCAACATGTATAAGTCATGAAGAAAGCAATAGCAACAAACTAAACGATCAAGTGCTATTCTAACGGAATGGGTCAAGTCAATCACATCATTCTCTAATGATGTGATCCCGTTAATCAAATGACAACTCATGTCTATGGCTAGGAAACATAACCATCTTTGATTCAACGAGCTAGTCAAGTAGAGGCATACTAGTGACATACTATTTGGCTATGTATTCACACATGTATTATGTTTCCGGTTAATACAATTATAGCATGAATAATAAACATTTATCATGATATAAGGAAATAAATAATAACTTTATTATTGCCTCTAGGGCATATTTCCTTCAGTCTCCCACTTGCACTAGAGTCAATAATCTAGTTCACATCGCCATGTGATTTAACATCAATAGTTCACATCACCATGTGATTAACACCCATAGTTCACATCGTCATGTGACCAACACCCAAAGGGTTTACTAGAGTCAATAATCTAGTTCACATTGCTATGTGATTAATACCCAAAGAGTACTACGGTGTGATCATGTTTTGCTTGTGAGGGAAGTTTAGTCAATGGGTCTGCTACATTCGGATCCGTATGTATTTTGCAAATTTCTATGTAAACAATGCTCTGCATGGAGCTACTCTAGCTAATTGCTCCCACTTTAAATATGTAGACTTTGAGTCATCTGGATCAGTGTCAAAACTTGCATTGACATAACCCTTTACGACGAACCTTTTGTCACCTCCATAATCGAGAAACATATCCTTATTCCACTAAGGATAATTTTGACCAATGTCCAGTGATCTACTCCTAGATCACTATTGTACTCCCTTGCCAAACTTAGGGCAGGGTATACAATAGGTCTGGTACACAGCATGGCATACTTTATAGAACCTATGGCTGTGGCATAGGGAATGACTTTCATTCTCTCTCTATTTCCTATCGTGGTCGGGTTTTGAGTCTTACTCAGTTTCACACCTTGTAACACAGGCAAGAACTCTTTCTTTGACTGTTCCATTTTGAACTACTTCAAAATCTTGTCAAGGTATGTACTCATTGAAAAACTTATCAAGCGTCTTGATCTATCTCTGTAGATCCTGATGCTCAATATGTAAGCAGCTTCACCGAGGTCTTTCTTTGAAAAACTCCTTTCAAACACTCCTTTATGCTTTGCAGAATAATTCTACAATATCTCCGATCAACAATATGTCATTCACATATACTTATCAGAAATGATGTAGTGCTCCCACTCACTTTCTTGTAAATACAGGCTTCACCGCAAGTCTGTATAAAACTATATGCTTTGATCAACTTATCAAAGCGTATATTACAACTCCGAGATGCTTGCACCAGTCCATAGATGGATCGCTGGAGCTTGCATATTTTGTTAGTACCTTTAGGATTGATAAAACCTTCTGGTTGCATAATATACAACTCTTCTTTAATAAATCCATTAAATAATGCAGTTTTGTTTATCCATTTGCCAGATTTCATAAAATGCGGCAATTGCTAACATGATTCGTACAGACTTAAGCATAGATACGAGTGAGAAACTCTCATCGTAGTCAACACCTTGAACTTGTCGAAAACCTTTTTGCGACAATTCTAGCTTTGTAGATAGTACCACTACTATCAGCGTCTGTCTTCCTCTTGAAGATCCATTTAATCTCAATGGCTCGCCGATCAATGGGCAAGTCAATCAAAGTCCATACTTTGTTCTCATACATGGATCTCATCTCAGATTTCATGGCCTCAAGCCATTTCGCGGAATCCGGGCTCATCATCGCTTCCTCATAGTTCGTAGGTTCGTCATGGTCAAGTAACATGAACTCCAGAGTAGGATTACCGTACCACTCTGGTGCGGATCTCACTCTGGTTTACCTACAAGGTTCGGTAGTAACTTGATCTGAAGTTACATGATCATCATCATTAGCTTCCTCACTAATTGGTGTAGTAGTCACAGGAACAGATTTCTGTGATGAACTACTTTCCAATAAGGGAGCAGGTACAGTTACCTCATCAAGTTCTACTTTCCTCCCACTCACTTCTTTCGAGAGAAACTCCTTCTCTACAAAGGATCCATTCTCAGCAACGAATATCTTGCCTTCAGATCTGTGATAGAAGGTGTACCCAACATTTTCTTTTGGGTATCCTATGAAGACGCACTTCTCCAATTTAGGTTTGAGCTTATCAGGTTGAAACTTTTTCACATAAGCATTGCAATCTCAAAATTTATGAAAAGACAGCTTAGGTTTCTTGCCAAACCATAGTTCATACGGTGTCGTCTCAAAGGATTTAGATGGTGCCCTATTTAACGTGAATGTAGCTGTCTCTAATGCATAACCCCAAAACGATAGTGGTAGATCGGTAAGAGACATCATAGATCACACAATATCTAATAAAGTATAGTTATGACGTTCGGACACACCATTACACTGTGGTGTTCCAGGTGGCGTGAGTAGTGAAACTATTTCACATTGTTTTAACTGATGGCCAAACTCATAACTCAAATATTTTTCTTCTGCGATCATATCGTAGAAACTTTCATTTTTGTTACGATGATTCTCCACTGAAATTCTTCGAACTTTTCAAATGTTTCAGACTTGTGTTTCATCAAGTAGATATACTCATATCTGCTCAAATCATCTGTGAAGATCAGAAAATAACGATACTTGCCGTGAGCCTTAACACTCATCGGACCGCATACATCAGTATGTATTATTTCCAATAAGTCAGTTGCTCACTCCAGTGTTCCGGAGAACGGAGTCTTAGTCATCTTGCCCATGAGGCATGGTTCGCAAGCATCAAGTGATTCATAATCAAGTGATTCCAAAAGTCCATCAACATGGAGTTCCTTCATGCGCTTTACACCAATATGACCTAAACGACAGTGCCACAAATAAGTTGCACTATCATTATTAACTTTGCATCTTTTGGTTTCAATATTATGAATATGTGTATCACTATGATCGAGATCCAACGAACCATTTTCATTGGGTGTGTAACCATATAAGGTTTTATTCATGTAAACAGAATAGCAATTTATTCTCTTACTTAAATGAATAACCGTATTGCAATAAACATGATCAAATCATATTCGTGCTCAACGCAAACACCAAATAACACTTATTTAGGTTCAACACTAATCCCGAAAGTATAGGGAGTGTGCGATGATGATCATATCAATCTTGGAACCACTTCCAACAGACATCGTCACTTCACCCTTAACTAGTCACTGTTCATTCTGCAACTCCCGTTTCGAGTTACTACTCTTAGCAACTGAACCAGTATCAAATACCAAGGGGTTGCTACGAACACTAGTAAAATACACATCAATAATCTGTATATCAGATATACCTTTGTTCACTTTGCCATCCTTCTTATCCGCCAAATACTTGGGCAGTTCTGCTTCCAGTGACCAGTCCCTTTACAGTAGAAGCACTTAGTCTCAGGTTTACGACCAGACTTGGGCTTCTTCACTTAAGCAGCAACTTGCTTGCCGTTATTCTTGAAGTTCCCCTTCTTCCCTTTGCCCTTTTCTTGAAACTAGTGGTCTTGTCTACCATCAACACTTGATGTCTTTCTTGATTTCTACCTTCGTTGATTTCAGCATTACGAAGAGCTTGGGAATCGTTTCCGTTATCCCTTGCATATTATAGTTCATCACGAAGTTCTACTAACTTGGTGATGGTGACTAGAGAATTCTGACAATCACTATTTTATCTGGAAGATTAACTCCCACTTGATTCAAGCGATTGTAGTACCCAGACAATTTGAGCACATGCTCACTGCTTGAGCTATTCTCCTCCATCTTTTAGCTATAGAACTTGTTGGAGACTTCATATCTCTCAACTCGGGTATTTGCTTGAAATATTAACTTCAACTCCTGGAACATCTCATATGTTCCATGACGTTCAAAAATGTCTTTGAAGTCCCGATTCTAAGCCGTTAAGCATGGTGCACTAAACTATCAAGTAGTCATCATATTGAACTAGCCAAACGTTCATAATGTCTGCCTCTACTCCTGCAATAGGTCTGTCACCTAGCGGTGCATCAAAGACATAATTCTTCTGTGCAGCAATGAGGATAAACCTCAGATCATGGATCCAATCCGCATCATTGCTACTAACATCTTTCAACTTAGTTTTCTCTAGGAACATATCAAAAATAAAACAGGGGAGCTAAACGCGAGCTATTGATCTACAACATAGATATGCTAATACTACTAGGACTAAGTTCATGATAAATTAAAGTTCAGTTAATCATATTACTTAAGAACTCCCACTTAGATAGACATCCCTCTAATCCACTAAGTGATCACGTGATCCAAATCAACTAAACCATAACCGATCATCACGTGAAATGGAGTAGCTTTCAATGGTGAACATCACTTATGTTGATCATATCCACTATATGATCCACGCTCGACCTTTCGGTCTCAGTGTTCCGAGGCCATATCTGCATATGCTAGGCTCGTCAAGTTTAACCTGAGTATTCTACGTGTGCAAAAACTGGCTTGCACCCGTTGTAGATGGACGTAGAGCTTATCACACCCGATCATCACGTGGTGTCTGGGCACGACGAACTTTGGCAACGGTGCATACTCAGGGAGAACACTTTTATCTTGAAATTTAGTGAGAGATCATCTTATAATGCTACCGTCAATCAAAGCAAGATAAGATGCATAAAAGATAAACATCACATGCAATCAAAATATGTGACATGATATGGCCATCATCATCTTGTGCCTTTGATCTCCATCTCCAAAGCATCGTCATGATTTGCATCGTCACCGGCATGACACCATGATCTCCATCATGTTGATCTATATCAATGTGTCGTCACATGGTCGTCTCACCAACTATTGCTCTTGCAACTATTGCTATCGCATAGCGATAAAGTAAAGCAATTATTTGGCGCTTGCATCTTATGCAATAGAGAGATAACCATAAGGCTTTTGCCAGTTGCCGATAACTTCAACAAAACATGATCATCTCATACAACAACTTATATGTCATCACGTCTTGACCATATCACATCACAACATGCCCTGCAAAAATAAGTTAGACGTCCTCTACTTTGTTGTTGCAAGTTTTACGTGGCTGCTACGGGCTTAGCAATAACCGTTCTTACGTACGCATCAAAACCACAACGATAGTTTGTCAAGTTGGTGTTGTTTTAACCTTCTCAAGGACCGGGCGTAGCCACACTCGGTTCAACTAAAGTTGGAGAAACTGACACCCACTAGTCACCTGTGTGCATAGCACGGCAGTAAAACCAGTCTCGCGTAAGCGTACGAGTAATGTCGGTTCGGGCCGCTTCATCCAACAATACCGCCGAACCAAAGTGTGACATGCTAGTAAGTAGTATGACTTATATCACCCACAACTCACTTGTGTTCTACTCATGCATATTACATCAACGCATAAAACCTAGGCTCGGAAACCAATGTTGGGGAACGTAGTAATTTCAAAAAAAATTCCTACGCACACACAAGATCATGGTGATGCATAGCAACGAGAGGGGAGAGTGTTGTCCGCGTACCCTCATAGACGAAAGCGGAAGCGTTAGCACAACGCGGTTGATGTAGTCGTACGTCTTCACGATCCGACCGATCAAGTACCAAACGCATGGCACCTCCGAGTTTTGCACACGTTCAACTCGATGACGTCCCTCTAACTCCTATCCAGCCGAGTGTTGAGGGAGAGTTTTGTCAGCACGATGGCGTGGTGACGATGATGATGTTCTACCAACGCAGGGCTTCGCCTAAGCACTGCTACGATATGATCGAGGTGGATTATGGTGGAGAGGGGCACCGCACACGGCTAAGAGATCAAGAGATCAATTTTTGTGTCTATGGGGTGCCCCCTGGCTATGTATATAAAGGAGTGGAGGAGGGGGAGAGGGCCGGCCCCTATGGCGCGCCCTGGAGGAGTCCTACTCCCACTGGGAGTAGGATTCCCCCCTTTCCAACTAGTAGGAGTAGGAGTCAAGGCAAGGGAAGAGAGAAGAGAAGGAAGGAGGGGGCGCAACCCCTCCCCCTAGTCCAATTCGGACTAGGCCTTGGGGGGGCGCCCAACCTCTCCTCTCTCTTTCCCCTAAAGCCCAATAAGGCCCATATACTCCCCGGGAATTCCCGTAACTCTCCGGTACTCCGAAAAATACCTGAATCACTCGGAACCTTTCCGATGTCCGAATATAGTCGTCCAATATATCGATCTTTACATCTCGACCATTTCGAGACTCCTCATCATGTCCCCGATCTCATCCGGGACTCCGAACTCCTTCGGTACATCAAAACACATAAACTCATAATATAACCGTCATCGAACTTTAAGCATGCAGACCCTACGGGTTTGAGAACTATGTAGACATGTCCGAGACACGTCTCCGGTCAATAACCAATAGCGGAACATGGATGCTCATATTGGCTCCTACATATTCTACGAAGATCTTTATCGGTCAAACCGCATAACAACATACGTTGTTCCCTTTGTCATCGGTATGTTACTTGCCCAAGATTCGATCGTCGGTATCTCGATACCTAGTTCAATCTCGTTACCGGCAAGTCTCTTTACTCGTTCCGTAACACATCATCCCGCAACTAACTCATTTGTTGCAATGCTTGCAAGGCTTATAGTGATGTGCATTACCGAGTGGGCCCAGAGATACCTCTCCGATAATCGGAGTGACAAATCCTAATCTCGAAATAGGCCAACCCAACAAGTACGTTTGGAGACACCTGTAGAGCACCTTTATAATCACCCAGTTACGTTGTGACGTTTGGTAGCACACAAAGTGTTCCTCTAGTAAACGAGAGTTACATAATCTCATAGTCATAGGAACATATATAAGTCATGAAGAAAGCAATAGCAACAAACTAAACGATCAAGTGCTATGCTAACATAATGGGTCAAGTCAATCACATCATTCTCTAATGATGTGATCCCATTAATCAAATGACAACTCATGTCTATGGCTAGGAAACTTAACCATCTTGATTCAACGAGCTAGTCAAGTAGAGGCATACTAGTGACATACTGTTTGTCTATGTATTCACACATGTATTATGTTTCCGGTTAATACAATTATAGCATGAATAATAAACATTTATCATGATATAAGGAAATAAATAATAACTTTATTATTGCCTCTAGGGCATATTTCCTTCAGTCTCCCACTTGCACTAGAGTCAATAATCTAGTTCACATCGCCATGTGATTTAACATCAATATCTCACATTACCATGTGATTAACACCCATAGTTCACATCGTCATGTGACCAACACCCAAAGGGTTTACTAGAGTTAATAATCTAGTTCACATCGCTATGTGATTAATACCCAAAGAGTACTAAGGTGTGATCATGTTTTGCTTGTGAGGGAAGTTTAGTCAACGGGTCTGCTACATTCGGATCCGTATGTATTTTGCAAATTTCTATGTCAACAATGCTCTGCATGGAGCTACTCTAGCTAATTGCTCCCACTTTAAATATGTATCCAGATTGAGACTTTGAGTCATCTGGATCAGTGTCAAAACTTGCATTGACGTAACCCTTTACGACGAACCCTTTGTCACCTTCATAATCGAGAAACATATCCTTATTCCATGAAGGATAATTTTGACCAATGTCCAGAGATCTACTCCTAGATCACTATTGTACTCCCTTGCCAAACTCAGGGCAGGGTATACAATAGGTCTGGTACACAGCATGGCATACTTTATAGAACCTATGGCTGAGGCATAGGGAATGACTTTCATTCTCTCTCTATTTTGTGTCGTGGTCGGGTTTTGAGTCTTACTCAGTTTCACACCTTGTAACACAGGCAAGAACTCTTCCTTTGACTGTTCCATTTTGAACTACTTCAAAATCTTGTCAAGGTATGTACTCATTGAAAAACTTATCAAGTGTCTTGATCTATCTCTATAGATCCTGATGCTCAATATGTAAGCAGCTTCACCGAGGTCTTTCTTTGAAAAACTCCTTTCAAACACTCCTTTATGCTTCGCAGAATAATTCTACATTATCTCCGATCAACAATATGTCATTCACATATGCTTATCAGAAATGATGTAGTGCGCCCACTCACTTTCTTGTAAATACAAGCTTCACCGCAAGTCTGTATAAGAAAATAAATAATAACTTTATTATTGCCTCTAGGGAATATTTCCTTCAGTTTAGCTTAATGAACATGTCTTCTTACTGTTGGTACACTTGTGTTGTCATGTAATGCTTTGTGGTGAGTGGCATGAGCTTTCAAAGTTGCTTTCATGAATCTGTTTATGTCATGCTCTGTTTTTCTTCCAAGTCTAAAACTGTTAATATAACTTGCCATGTTTGCATGGGTTCCACGTCATTTTCCATGCCTTTTGAGCTCATGTTCAGTAAGGGCATTTTGTTAAGTGCATTTAGTATAAGCATGCCATTCCTTTGTTTACCATGATATGTTCCTATAGAATTTTGTTTGCTAGCTCTAAACATTGCTTTCTGATATTGTTTTTTACATGTTAGTAATTTCTCCAAGTCTTTGAAGCTGATATCTTTTGCACGTTTGTCATGCTTGTTTCAATCTATTCTAGTGTGATTTAGCCGTAGCTCAGTGTTCATTTTTTGTCCAGCATCTCTTGTACATCACTACCATATGCTTTGTAGCTATGTTGGAGTGCAGTAGCTTAGTTTCTTCTTGCATTCTAAGTGCTATCATGCTGTTAATCGCAGATTTGCATCATCCTTGTATTTCTTGTCATTTGCAAACCGTTCATCCGTTTCCGGTGATCCTTATATCGATTTAAACCGAAATCACCTCATCTTTCCAGAGGCATACTTGGTTTGCCAAGTTTATGCCTTTATCATTTCTTCCCTTCCGGAGCTTGCATATGCATGGCATATCATATCTTGCATATCATGCCATGTATTGCACCATGTTGCTTGTGCATTGCACCGTGATTGATTGTTGTTCCATTGCTTGTGTTCTTGATTTGGGTAGAGCCAGGAGACGAGTACGTGAACGAGGAACCTGTTCAGTACACTAATGAGGAGCAAGCTTTCGACAACTCAAAGAACATTGCAGGCAAGATGACCATACGCTCGATATCACTTCTATCTTTGCTTGCTAGTTGTTCGTTCTATCGCTATGTCACGCTACCTACCACTTGTTATATCATGCCTCCCATTTTGCCATGTGAAGCCTCTAATCCACCTTCCTAGCAAGCCGTTGTTTGGCTTTGTTACCGCTTTTGCCCAGCCCCTCTCATAGCGTTGTTAGATGCAGGTGAAGTTGAAGTCTGTTTCATGTTGGAACATGGATATGTTGGGATATCACAATATCTCTTATTTTTAATTAATGCATCTATATACTTTGTAAAGGTTGGAAGGCTCGGCCTTGTGCCTGGTGATTTGTTCCACTCTTGCCGCCTTAGTTTCTGTCATACCGGTGTTATGTTTCTTGATTTTGCGTTGCTTGCACGGTTTGGGTTATGGGACCCCCTTGACAGTTCGCCTGGAATAAAACCTCTTCCAGCAAGGCCCAACCTTGGTTTTACATTTTCCTAACAACCTATAACCTTCCCTTGGGTTCTGCAGACCCGAGGGTCATCTTTATTTTAACCCCCGGACCAGTGCTCCTCTGAGTGTTGGCCGAACCGGGTAACCGGGGCCACCTCGGGGAAACTGGAGGGCTGGTTTTACTCGTAGATTGACCTATCCGCTGTTCCCTGAGAATGGGATATGTGTAGGTCCTATCGGGATTTGTCGGCACAGTCGGGTGGCTTTGCTGGTCTTGTTTTACCATTGTCGAAATGTCTTGTAACCGGGATTCCGAGACTGATCGGGTCTTTCCAGGAGAAGGAATATCATTCGTTGACCTTGAGAGCTTGTGATGGGCTAAGTTGGGTCACCCCTGTAGGGTACAAACTTTCGAGAGCCGTGCCCGCGGTTATGTGGCAGATGGGAATATGTTAATATCCGGTAGCCGTGATGGTGGCCTCACTTCTAAGTCCTCACACTAGGACATCTACTATGACAATTACACAAAAGTTGATGCCCACCGTGAGGCTCGCGCACGGTGGTGATGAGTACTTGGAGGGATTTTCTCTCATGGATTGAGAAGCTCGCGATCAGCCCGATTCAAGATTTAATTGGTTTGATCTTCAACGGGAACGGTGGTAACCCGCCATACTGATGCCCGCGGGTATATCAACAAAGCATGACATGAGGCGCATGGTTGAAGATTGGAGTTGCACAGCGGTACGCGCCGCTGCGTCTAGATGATCCGGCGAAACCGAATTGAAGACAAGAATTGGCAGTGGTTTTTGCTATTACGAGTGCTTCACCCACCGCCGCCGAAACTGCTATGAGCTCTATCCTCTATTTCGTGTTCGATCAGAAGGAATTAAGCCAAGTCAAAGGACCGTGCGTACCGCAGCGATTGGAATCAAAAGTAAAGGATTGAGGTCCTATCAACAAAACAACCTATGAACCGGGATTGGGTCGGATCACAGACTCGGTTTCTGTCGTTGAGCCACCGCTACCTCTGTGAGCCGCCCGTTTTCGCCGACTCGAATCCGCAGTTCTCTTTCTAATTAAGCCGCTTGTTACCGCTACGAGACGGGCGCCCGCTGTCCGAGCTACCTCCTCCGCCGTCCTAGCCTTGAGTTGCCGCATAAGCCGTTCGCGTTCCACCTCGGCCACGCATCTGCACCTCCGAATTGACGCTCGCTGCTGTTCAGAGCCGTTCTCACCGTTGCCTTGGTCTCATCTCTGCTCCAAATGGCTACGGTGAGCCATCCTATTCGAGTGGCCTGGTTTCGCTGCGAGGGCCCGCCACAAACAGCGTTTCAAGCCGGCCGCACGCCTCGCTTTTAATCCGCTCTGGCTATCATGTTTCATCTCTGCCTCTACCTACAGTCGCTACCAGAGCGGCCTCAGTAGTCATCACTGCACCTTGAGCCGGCCCTATCCGCCGGCATCCGCTAGAGCCGTTCCTTGAGTCGCCCCTACCGGAGCAGGCCTCAAGCCGCCACCCCTGCTTGTAGGTCAGCCTGCCTACATCTTCTTCGATCCACTGCCGTCACCCCTATAGCGGGCCAAGCCGCCTTGCTACTCCAAGTCGGTCCTGCCTTGCCAGCCTTCGATGTCGCCTCAACAGTCTTCAGCAGTTGCCGCAGGCATCCCAATCAGCAGCGATCAGTTTCTCTTAAATTGGATGTACCAGTACTAATGCCAAGGCCTCAATTCGACCAAGAGCTGAGCACTCCCTACAAGGATCCAGACTCCAGAAAACAAAGGAATTATTTAGATGACACAGATATCGAGTAGTTGATCTGCCAAGTCCAATGCGTTGGTTTTTGCCTAATCTGCCAAGTCACCATTGTTGCCGGTATCTATGCCTCGCCGTTGCCGCACCCGGCTGCGTTTCCCTACACCCGACGGTTCTAGCACGTTTCGCGCTTCCCCTGCTCACGTTGAGCTAGCCTCCTGCTCTGCCCGTTCCCAACAGCCACTGCACGCACAGAAGAGGAGAAGTGGCCAGATGCTCGTATGAGGAGCTGGTTGTCAACAAAAACCAACGTGGATTGGTCAAACATTCGGATGGATTGTGCAAACAACACAAATGACCAGTGTACATATGGCAATTATTGTGAGCCTTCACGGTCTCCGTTTCAGCTACGGCTTTGCGCCAAGTTGCTCCTAGAACCGCCTTGCCTCCGCTAGCGCAGCGCCTGCAAGACGCCGCCTCGGCCTTATTTGGAGCCACCGGCCTGCTCCGCTCCCCTCCAACCGGCTCCTACGCCGTCTCCACGTCGCCGCGGCCGCCTCTCACCATGCTTTACTTCAGACCGCCCCCTTAGCTGCACCTTTGAGCCGTCCGTCCACGCCTCTAACATGCCTGATCCCAGTTGAGGTGCTACACTGCTGTTGCATCACGTGAAGGCCAAAAGCTGAGTGCCAGTTCAGTTTTTGGACTTTTCCTCTTTAATTACTATGTATATTCAGAGTATGCTGCCAACGAGACCTCCAGGGAAGCTCTCACGTGGTTGCAAGGGACAAGCCCTCGCATCAAAAATCAAATGACAGTACGCATCAATACATGTACTGAGACGGAGACGTGATCGTTGCAGCGCCGAGAAAGTTTGCCTGCTGGCCGTATTCAGTGGAAGCATTCTGTAGAAGCAATTTTCCCAAACCAACAATTACCGAGATGCGAACGGGGCGTGTGATCAACCACGGTCAAAAATCCATGTTTTCTCTTTACATGGGAGCCGGGCGATCCTCTTGCTGCTACTATCGCTGCATGCACACAACAAAAGGGGAATATGGACACAATGACTATCAATTCTGCATATATTAAGGCAGATTTTGCATTTCATAGCATCGGCTAAGTGGAGCTAATGGAAACAAGTAGCGGATTTGTCGTAGTATATGCTTCCCTAACAAACGGGCAAGTTGACGTTTGCCTGGTACCTGAGCATCGTCTGGTTATCTGATGGTATATACGGATCATCGGTTATCCGAACAAATAAGGTGACATCCATTTAATTCCATTTCATTAATACGTATTATTTTTGTCAAAGAGCAATTACTCTGGCTTGCGATATTTTTTGATGTAGGACAATTTTTCACCGCAAGAGTGGTGGTTGTGTCATGGGTATATTGCTCGCACCACCATTATCATGCATCTGATCGCGCCATCAAACTCGATGAATATATGTGCAAGCCGCTGCTTTTACAACTCAATTTATATCAACATGACGTGGCTGAATCGTCTGTCCGCGCCGGCTTACAACGCCGTGGACGACTCATCTATCTATATCGCCTCTGATGTTGCGGTCATCTTTGTCGTTCGTCTCTCGCGGCCTTGTCTACATCAACACACTGGGTCATACCTGTCTACATGAGCTATTTATTGAGTATGAGCAAGTCACTACTCGGGTAGCTCGGTTTTCTTTCAACAAATTGGAGGCAAATTATCATATGTTATCAGCCGCCGTCTGCACTGGATGGCTTAATGGGCAGGCGCACAAGTCGCCGCCACTATAGTTTGGTTAACTTCAAACATCCAGTTGGAAGGAACCATTGGCCGAGTTGCTGACACGGCTCATACGGATCATTTACAACCCGCCACAGTCACCTCAACTTTCTGTGGATTCACATCGCGCTATCAACACCAATGATATACACCCTATGCTATGGTCAAATATGGAGAATCTCAAGCCAACTCCTCGAGTCGCCTTGAGACTCGGGGGTCGTGATGACATGACTCAGTAAATGACTGACGGTTTAAAGTAAAGCAAGTCAAAGACCCCGAGTCATTGAAGGGAAGATAACCCGGTCCCGGAGGCTATTGCTATATTGATGAAAATTTGAAGGCCGTCAGACGATTTCTGGCTCAAAATGAAGAATTCCGGTTTAAAATCCGGTTCAAGGGAAATCTGTCTCCCACAAAGCTCTGAAGCTCTCAATATCCGGTTTAACATTCGGTTCAAGAAGAATATTATCTCTCAGAAAAAATTCGAGTTCTCGGAAAAATTAAAGGCTGCCAAAAAGAACTCGTTGCCTTGATGCACTGTTCAAACATGGGTATCTGATCCGGCTTATACGTCATGCTTACAAAAACACTTGGGGGCTTACTACCCATGTTAAAGGGACCAAAGAGAGTCTGTTGCAAAAGCACAACTCAAACATAGGTGCCCCTTGAGTACAGCTAAAAATATTGCTTGGGGACACTTTTGTTCTAAAGAACAAGAGTTGCTATAACCCTTGTGATAGGCTTAAAAGCCAGGTGTATTCACCTAAAACCCCGGGTTATCCTGCCTTTTTAAGTAAGCCACTCCACCCAGGTAATCCTGGAATGACCAACCGAACGTTTGACAAGTCAATCTTATGCAGACCTTGAACTTGTCAAAGTTAAAATGACGATTGGTTAATGTGAGGTCCATCTTATAAGGTTTGTAAAATGGTTTAACTCAGTGGCCTGGCAGCCCATGAAAAGCCTCATTTTTCGGCCAAGCAACCCATGAAAAGCCTCGTTTCTCGTTAGTTTTTTATTCGATGGGTTCTTTCGTTTTGAGTTTTATCTAATGAGGCTTATAAAGCTTTATGATTATAATTCACCGGTGTTTATTAACCCGGCCTGGCTTTTGACTATATGTCGCCAGTATGAGATGAGATGCTATCTGGTGTTTATTAACCCGGCCTGGCTTTTGATTATAAGTCGCCAGTGTATGATGAGAAATTATCCGGTGTTTATTAGCCCAGTTTGGCTTTGGACGTTAGGTCTCCAGTATATATTTGGATTGCGCCATTGGAATCATGCGCTTATAAATCATTGGGTCATATTATTCAAATCTTTAATAGCCAACATGGCTGGATTTTTATTATGGTTATTGTCGTGGAATTGTAGATGGTATTGCTAGGGTTTCGATGAGCAGGGAGCGAATATGCTTGACCCGGCCCTCGATCTGTTGTTTTCTTGTCCTAAGCCGCCGCTAGGTCGTCCCCTTATATACACGGGTTGACGCCCTGCAGGCTACAGAGTCGCGGCCGGCTTATACAACGTATCCGGCTCGGTGACCTTTCTTTCATGCCTTACATTACAAGTTTACATACATGGCGGTTTATATCCATGGGCCTTAAGCCGCCTTCGGGTCTAGGCCCTCTACCAAGCCTATCTATGAACCGCCATATGATCTTGGGCTTCATTGTGATGAATCGTCATAGGCATGATTCGGCTCCTCCTGGGCGGGTTATACCAAATAGTTATATCCCCAACAGTTATCAATAACCAATATTATGATTGAGGTTTTCAAAGTCGCTTCAGCGCAATGGATATTATTTTATTAGTGGATATAATTTATTCTGCAATTTAAGGAATAGTCCTGAGTAGCTGGAGGCTTACGACCCGACACTTGGGGGCTACATTATTCAAGTTGAGATTACATCAAATATGCAAGTCTCATGTCGCTGCAAGCATGCACCATGACACTTGGGGGCTAATGCAAAGTCACTTTTTTCTCACCTTATTGAAGACCCGACTCATCACATTGTAATGAGCCGGCCTTTGGGGGCTACCAATTGCTCCTGTCAACAATTCAAGGTACACAAATCTTAAATCCATTATATTGAAAGGTCTACTACTAAGTTGGATGAGTACAAAGATCTTAACCTTATGGACGTGGGTTCGAGCCCCATGGAGAGGATTACATCATATGATATTATTGTCAATGAAGTGTATATAAAGTCCCAGCTCAGTATTATCTTACTAAGCCGGCCCTTGGGGGCTACACGTTGTTTCTCAAGTCTACATATATAAAGTCCTTGCTCATTATTGCATAATGACCCGGCCCTTGGGGGCTACAGCGGTTGAAGTTTTTGTGAGCATAAGACAATTACAAGTCCCAGGTTGTTGGAAGCATGACAACCCGGCACTTGGGGACTACATGTTTGGAATATTCAATTTTTGACTAGTGATTGAGATGAACAACATGGATTTCTTCAAAGGTTGCAACATTTATATTGAAGCAAGTCTTAAGTCTTCACTTTGTTCTGCTCAAGACTTGGGGCTACAAGTAATATGGATATAAGGGAGAAATATATTCAAATTCTCAGTTTTGAGCAAACCATATTGACCCGGTGTTTGCAACAATCATGACCCGGCGTCGGCAACAAGCATGACCCGGAATCATCAGTTATTATAACCCAGTTTTGGAGATCATAGCTCGATAAGTTCTACATTTTAAAGCCGGCTGAATATCAGTTGCATATTTGAAGACCAATATTTTTGCCAAGTCAGAGCATTGAAAGCCGACTCAAATGGATTCTTTATTTAAAATATTTCTTCTACAAGCAAATCGATTATGAAGCTGGTCTATTGACCCGGATTTTCTAGAAGAAGGAAATGACAAGGGCTTAAGGATGTTTAGGTGCCGACTTACACGAATATTTAACCCGGAGCACAACCTGTTAAATTTGTTCTTGTGTTTTGTTTACACGATCAGTTTAACATGGATAAATCCAAATTGAACTGGGGGCTAATGTCGGGGATATACCCCGCGGTATGACCCGGCCGGATATATGACCCGACCAGACTTGGCGTTTCATTGGTAACCCGCCAGAGGATTGGCGACTCATGTGTCTGGCGGCTCACTGTTGTAACGACTCACGAGCCTGAAGACTCATTGGTGACCCGGCGGGTGTTTGAGATGGATGACATGGCCCGAGCCCCAAAAGGTTGGCTCATATTATGATGGGCCAGATTAAGAGGAAAGTCATAAGGAATATTCTCCTACAAAGGAAGCAAGACTAGGAATCCACTTGTAATAGAGTAATCCTAATCCTAGTAGGACTAGTCATGTAACCCGCCCCTTCAACATATATAAGGAAGGGCAGGGCACCCCAAGAGGGAGGGAAATAATCTCTAAGGCTAGACACAACTAAAGGGCACCCGGCTTATGCAGGGACTCCCTGATGATCATGATGAGGCCTAGCCACAAACAACATGTAGGGTTGTTACCGGATGATGTTTCTCGGGGCCCGAAGATGTCTAAACCCTTGTCTAGTGTTGCGTCTCTCGATTCTGATCAACCCCTCTCAAGCTACCACATAGATGTGTTTGCCTCACGACTAAGTCCTCACACTAGGACATCTGCCGTGACAATTCCACGACACTATGTATTGTTTTCCTGATGATCAGTAGTGGAGCCCAGTTGGGACGATCGGGGATCGGCCATTTGGGGTTGTCTTCTTTTATTTTGGTTCTGTAGTCGGACCTTGATTGAACTCTGGATGATGTATGTTTACTTGTTATTTGTGTGAAGTGGCGATTGTTGGCCAACTCTTTATCCCTTTCTTATTCAGTACATGTGATTGTGTGAAGATTACCCCTCTTGTGACAAAACCACCATGCGGTTATGCCTCTAAGTCATGCCTCGACACGTGGGAGATATAGCCGCATTGTGGGCATTACAGAATGCCTCCGGTGGTGTACCGGGATGTGCAATGAATCAAGAGTGACATGTATGAAAAATTATGAACGGTGGCTTTGCCACAAATACGATGTCAACTACATGATCATGCAAAGCAATATGACAATGATGAAGCATGTCATAATAAATGGAACAGTGGAAAGTTACATGGCAATATATCTCAGAATGGCTATGGAAATGCCATAATAGGTAGGTATGGTGGCTATTTTGAGGGAGGTAAATGGTGGGTTTATGGTACCAGCGGAAGTTGCGCGGTACTAGAGAGGCTAGCAACGGTGGAAGGGTGAGAGTGCGTATAATCCATGGACTCAACATTAATCATAAAGAACTTACATAATTATTGCAAAAATCTATTAGTTATCAAAACAAAGTACTACGCGCATGCTCCTAGGGGGATAGGTTGGTAGGAAAAGACCATCGCTCGTCCCCGACCGCCACTCATAAGGAAGACAATGAAAAAATATCTCATGCTCCAACTTCGTTACGTAACGGTTCACCATACGTGCATGCTACGGGACTCACAAAACTTAACACAAGTATTTCTCAAATTCACAACTACTCACTAGCATGACTCTAATATCACCATCTTCATATCTCAAAACAATCATACGGAATCAAACTTCTCATAGTATTCAATGCACTTTATATGAAAGTTTTTATTATATCCCTCTAGGATGCCCATCATATTAGGACTAAATTCATAACCAAATCAAACTACCATGCTGTTTAGAGACTCTCAAAATGATATAAGTGAAGCATGAGAGTTCGACAATTTCTTCAAAATAAAACTACCGACATGCTCTAAAAAGATATAAGTGAAGCACTAGAGCAAACGACAAACTACTCCAAAAGATATGAGTGAAGCACAATGAGTAGTTGAATAATTATGTAACTATGTGAAGACTCATTCTCATACATAAAATTTCAGATACTAAGTACTTTATTCAAACAATAAGCAAAATAAAATAAAATGACATTGCAAGGATAGCACATATCATGTAAAGAATCAAAAACTTAGGCTCAACCAAAACTTACTAATAGTTGTTGAAGAAGAAAGGTGGGATGCCTACCGGGGCATCCCCAAGCTTAGATGCTTGAGACTTCTTGAGATATTAATTAGGGATACCTTGGGGATCCCCAAGCTTGAGCTTTTGTGTCTCCTTAATTCCTCTCATATCACGGTTTCCCTAATTCTTAAAAGCTTCATCCACACAAAACTCAACAAGAACTCGTGAGGTAAGTTAGTATAAATCCATGCTCAACATTATCATTATATAGTGTAGAAAATCACTAAAATTATAATTTGACATTGCATACTAAATGCCTCTGCATATTTAATACTCATATCATCAAATAGAATCATTAAACAAGCAAACATATGCAAATAATGCAATCATAACAGCAATCTGTCTAAACAGGATAGTCTGTAAAGAATGCAAGAAGAATCATACTTCTTCAACTCCAAAAATTATGAAACTGTAGATAATTAGTTGTTACTCATTGTGTACAAATTTCAAGATTTCATCATGTCCTGACTATTCACAAATATTCAAAACATAACAGCAAACTTTCTGTTTTTAAAACAGCAACATATGGACATGCAAAATAAGCATGGTAAAGGCTATACTTGACCTTTTTATTGAAGTAAAAGAGGAAAAATATTAATCTAAATAACAGAAAGCAAATCCTAATAAAAGAAAATGATGCTCGAAGCAAAACTCATATCATATAGTGAATAAAAATATAGCCTCAAGTAAAATTACCGATGAACGAAGACGAAACAGGGGATGCCATCCGGGGCATCCCCAAGCTTAGGCTCTTGGTTGCCATTGAATATTACCTTGGGATGCCATGGGCATCCCCAAGCTTAGGCTCTTTCCACTCCTTATTCCGTAGTCCATCGAATCTTTACCCATAACTTGAAAACTTCACAACACAAAACTCAACAGAAAACTCGTGAGCTCCGTTAGTATAAGAAAGCAAATCACCACTTAGGTACTGTCAAGACAATATTCATAATTTTTCTCACATGATGCCTACTGTACCATATCATTTATACAATTTATATTAAGCAATATAAGACATAGAAACTAGAAACAAGCAAACTATGTATCGAAAACAGAACCTGTCAAAACCAGAACAATCTGTAGTAATCTTTAACTCTCGAATACTTCTCTAACTCCAAAAATCCTGATAAATTAGGAAGTCCTAGGTAATTTGATTATAAATCCTCCTCAAAAAGAATCAGTATTTTATTGCGCTTGTGTTAAAAATGAAAACTAATCTCCTGGGCGCAAATGTTTCTGTTTTTCAGCAAGATCAAATCAACTATCACCGTAAGCCATCCCAAAGGTCTTACTTGGCACTTTATTGAAACAAAAGCTATAAAACTTGATTACTAAAGTAGCATAGTCATGTGAACACACAAAAACAGTAGGTAAAGGTGTTGGGTTGTCTCCCAACAAGCGCTTTTCTTTAATGCCTTTCTTGTTAGGCATGATAATTTCAATGATGCTCACATAAAAGGTAAGAATTGAAACATAACGGGAGCATCATGAAGCATATGACAAGCACATTTAAGTCTAACCCACTTCCTATGCATAGGGATTTTGTGAGCAAACAATTTATGGGAATAATAATCAAATAGCATAGGAGGACAAAACAAGCATAACTTCAAAACTTTTACAACAGAAAGAGGAAACTTGATATTATTGCAATTCCTACAAGCATATATTCCTCCCTCATTATAATTTTGAGTAGCATCACGAATAAATTCAACAATATAACGATCACATAAAGCATTCTTTTCATGATCTACAAGCATAGAAAATTTACTACTCTCCACATAAGAAAAATTCTTCTCATTTGGAATAGTGGGAGCAAATTCAACCAAATAACTATCATGGGATTGAAAATTGAAATCAAGATGACAAGTTTCATTGTTATCATTATTATCTATAGCATACATGTCATCACAATAATCTTCATAGATAGGAGGCATTCTTTCATCATAGTAAATTTTCTCATCAAAACATGGGGGCAAAAAGTATCATCTTCATCAAACATAGCATCCCCAAGCTTGTGGCCTTGCATATCATTAGCATCATGGATATTCAAAGAATTCATAATAACAACAATGCAATCATGCTCATCATCCAAAGATTTAGTGACAAACATTTTAATGCATTCTACTTCTAACACTTTGGCACAATTATGGGAATCCTTATTTTCACGAAAGACATTTAAAAGATGAAGCATATGAGGCAACGTCAATTCCATTTTTTTGTAGTTTTATTTTATAGACAAAACTAGTGATAAAACAAGAAACTAAAAGACTCGATTGCAAGATCCAAAGAGATACCTTCATGCACTCACCTCCCCGGCAACGGCGCCAGAAAAGAGCTTGATGTCTACTACACAACCTTCTTCTTTTAGACGTTGTTGGGCCTCCAAGTGCAGAGGTTTGTAGGACAGTAGCAAATTTCTCTCAAGTGGATGACCTAAGGTTTATCAATCCGTGGGAGGTGTAGGATGAAGATGGTCTCTCTCAAACAACCCTGAAACCAATAAGGAAAGAGTGTCTTGTGTCACCAACACACCCAATGCAATGGTAAATTGTATAGGTGCACTAGTTCAGCGAAGATATGGTGATACAAGTGCAATATGGATGGTAGATATAGGTTTTTGTAATCTAAAAATATAAAAACAACAAGGTAACTAATGATAAAAGTGAGCACAAACGATATTGCAATGATTCGAAACAAGGCCTAGGGTTCATACTTTCACTAGTGCAAGTTCTCTCAACAAGGATAACATAATTAGATCATATAACTATCCCACAACATGCAACAAAGAGTCACTCCAAAGTCACTAATAGCAGAGAACAAACAAAGAGATTATTGTAGGGTACGAAATGTGGCACCCCAGCTCAGAGCAACCGGTTTACCATGCATTGCCAGCCTAGAGACCATGTCTTCTGGCAACACACAACCTCTTGGTACTGAAAACAACTACTTTATTGATGCTAGCGGATAAAAGTTTATATTACAATAGATAGCGAGGCCAAGCGGCACACACGGTGTGGCTGAACAATATGTACATTATTTAGTGAACATAAAGGCCTCGATCATAACAACTACCTGGCAGCGGGACAACATCGTAGCGGAACTCCATAGCACAGGGACACCAATGTGGACACAATCGAGACTCGGACAACACTCCTTTCTGACAACGCCTTCCTAAAATCTGGCATGACATGCTAGGTCAGTACATTGAATGTACTTGCAAGCTCACAATAGATATAAACATAATGACAGACAATATCATGATAATAAAGCAATTATTAATAATGCAACAATATAACCAACATGTTGTGATCATGCTCTTGCGAGAAAAATCCCTTTTTCCAATGGTGATCACTTCTTGGATCACAACTGTACCATCCTCACAATCTTAACTATGAATATCTCGTGATCTTTCTGGCGATCACAACCACGACCCAAATTTGGTCTAAAACGATGATCCTTCTGGCGATAACAACCACGACCCAAATTTGATCTAAAACGATGATCCTTCCAGCGATCACAACCACGACCAGCACTTGGTCTTATCCATCCCGATGGCCTTCCTGCCATCATCAACAGTGTAGAGTTCATAACTTAGTGTGCCAGATTTATTAAATGTTGACCCATGGTGTGACCTACTTTAGAGCGTTTCCGTAACCGTGGACTCGGCTATTGATAGATTAATACACTCTATAGAGGTAGCGCACTGTACCCACACCATGGAACCCATGGCCTCGCACTCCCATTCGGGTAAACCAACAGCGTTCCGATGAAACCCCTCCATTGCCATGACAATCCCCTGGCCACTCCAACTCAATCCCCTCTGGGCTAGTCCTGGGTGGCCCCGTGTCTACCAAAGACACACGACCACCGTCGTGGCCAACACATAAACACTCCCAAACGGGGACATGGTACAAAAATCTCAACAACGGGCACACAAGGTTATGTCTGCTTACCGGGCCAGGGTACCGCATGCCCATAAACTTCCCTCATTAGAGAAACCGGCCAGAGGCATGACAACGGACCGAATAAAGGCCTTCCCATAAAGGCAAATGTGGTTGCACTGGGAAAAACTCGATTTAGTGGCACCATGACCCGGTCAACGATATATTCAAGTTGAGTTACTATCAGGTTCAACTTGAAGTGAAAATAACCGGTGTCATAATATGCCATGAAATGCACCACTAACATATGCATCACATATGAACTGAAATGACTGAGTCAACTATCTCCACACCAAGGAAAAAAATCAACAACTCATGATACTTCTCTGGTTAGGATCAAACCTTGCTATAACCAAAATCTTTTCTAGCAAGTTTATCATTTTCTCAAGCAAGAAAATAACTCCATATAATTACTCATATCCATAACTATATTACTCTACCAAAGCAAACTTTAATTTTAGTTTCTCTACCAACTTAGTTATCTTTAAACTTTCTGTAAATCAGGCATATTAACTTAACCAAGCAACTACATAATATAAACATCGTAATAGTTATCTAACTGCATGGATTAAATCATTCATTCAAGTAGGAAAATCACAAATATTGTAATGGCACCATGAAAATCTTGTTGTGGCTTGCCTTAGTGCAGATGAGGTTCACAACCCTCCTGGTGATCCTCAAGACAATCCTCACCCTTTGAAAATAATTATAAACACAAAAAGAAAACATCAAGAACCCTTCTGAAATTCACCAGAAAATCTAGACAGCAGGGAAAAATCCCATTTTTGGTGAGCTTCTAGATTTCTCTACAAAGAACACAATGCAAAAAGAATCAATTCATTTCGACTTATGGTTAAAGAGTTTTGGCTATTTGAAGCTCTCTGGAAAAAATATGAAATTTGAATTAAATAGAAACAGACTGGGGGGTGACGTCGAAGGCGTAAGTCCTCGGGGTGCCACCACTCATACCGCTTCGCGTGCGTACTGAGTGGCTGACTAGCGGGCCCTACTAGTCAGGTGAGGGGGAGAGGGGGAAGAAACAGGGGATGACGCGGCTTCACCGGAGCAAACGCCGGCGACGAGGGCTTCTTGGCCAAAATGAGAGGGGGGAATCGAGAGAGGAGACGGAGGCGCACCTGCCCGTACCCCTAGAGTAGCTAGGGGTGGTCAGACGGCCTCGGAACCGTCCTCTCTAGCGGAGACAGGAAGCAGAGCTCGCCGGAGACGAAGACGACGGCGAGCAGAGGCTACTCTAGGGGCTCCAACCGGACGGAATGGCACCACCGCAGAGTGGTGGATGCCCTGGAAGGGTTGCCCAGGCCTGGGAGGGGACGAATCTACAAAGACGACCCAGGGGGATCACCGGTGAGCTCAAGCTCGGGGACAGCGGCCCGCGGCCTGCCCGGCCAGGTTACGGTAGTTTACGAGGTTGTGGAGTGTGTGGAAGTGGAGGATGGTGCTCGAGGAGGCTGAGGAGGGACCCATTTATAGGCCAGCATCGAGGGGGGATCAGGCTCCACCGGTGACACCTGGACACGGCGCCCGGCGATGAGCAGCGTCAGAGAGAGAGGGAGAAGGCGACGCATCTCACGCGGGGACTGTGGGCGAACGGGGACGAGCATAGGATCAAGAGCAAGGCGACGAGCACAGTGCAGAGCGGACTATTGTGTTGGTCGGACCGCGACCGTGCTCGCTGCTGCGAGCTCCGACATCAGCGAGTGCCGTGGGAGAGTTAATGGAGCTAGGACGAAGATTGTGGTGAGCACGCGCGAAACAGAGCGATCGGCGGCACTCAGAGCGTGTCGATACGCAGGTTGGTATCGTGTACACGCATGGTCACCGCGTGAACTTTGCCCTCAGGCCGACCTATGTCCAAAACTCATGTCTGGCTTGTTGTTCGTGGTAGGTTTGAAGATTACCACGATTTGGTTTGGATCCAGACATAGTAGAAAAGATTTCACCAGCCTAGTAAGTTTCTGGTCAGTAACTTTGAGAGGTTACTGAGGTCAAACGGATGGGAGTTGGGAGCCGGGCTTTGGAGGTTAGCAATCATCTACTAAGGTGATGACGCACAAGAAAAATCAGCCACATTGGAGAAAGTAAAAGGCTAGTTGCTGTAGAAACCACCATTTTTATCCAGAACAAAAAATATTTTCTGTAGCAAAAATATTCCAAAAAGTGATGAAATATTTTTGCTCAGGAAGGTGCCCTAGGGTTCAAAGAATATTTGTGAATTTTCTCTGATTTTTTTGGGCAAGAAAAATTGGGGTTGCTTTGGAGCACATTCAGCTAGCTAGGGTTTAAGAGAGGAAAATGAATATTTTTCATTTAAGAAACATATTCCAATAATTGTTTTGAGATGAACCAGAGTGGGAATGCGGGTTAGAGAGGGAAATGGGACACTTGGGTGAAAGCCAAGGGGTACCCAATTGTTTAAGTCCATATGAAAAGACTCAGAACTCCAAATTTCAAATTCAAACCAACTAAAAACAAGGCAAAGAAAAGAGGGCAAAAACCAGGCTATCACAAACATCCCCCACATAGAATGAATCTCGTCCTCGAGATTCGGTTGCTTGGGAAAACCATTCTAGATAATGAGCCTTAAGATATTCCTCCCGTTCCCATGTTGATTCTAACTCTGTGTGATGCTCCCACTGAACCTTGTAGAACTTTCTTACTTTGCTACAAGTGACCCTTTCGATCTGATCCAAAATTTTAACTGGTCTCTCTTCATATGTCAAGTCCTTTGCCAACTCTATCTCAGTCATAGCAGTCTTTTTCTCAGGCGGCGATATTCATCGCCTCAACTGTGAAACGTGAAACACGTTGTACATGTCCGACAATTCAGGGGGTAGTTCCAACTGATATGCAACAGTATCCACTCGTGACATAACTGGAAATGGACCAATAAATCTAGGTGCCAACTTTCCACGAGTCTGAAATCTCTTGATTCCCTTCATAGGAGTGACTCGGAGGTATACGTGTTCTCCTAGTTCAAAGTTGATCTAACGGTGCTTTGCATCATAATAACTCTTCTGTCGGGATTTGGCCAACTGCAATTTGTCTCTGATTTCCTTAACTTGTTTCTCAGCTTCCGTCATGAGATTTGTCCAGAAGATACGTCTATCTCCGGTTTGAGACCAATTTAATGGGGTGCGGCATATACGACCATACAAAGCCTCATATGGTGAAATTTTTAGACTGATCTGGAAGCTGTTGTTGTAAGAGAACTCTGCATACGGCAGGAAGTCTTCCCATTTTGTCCTTGGGCCAAAGTGTAGGCTCGCAGCATATCTTCTAGTATTTGATTTACTCGCTCTGTCTGTCCATCAGTCTGAGGATGATAAGGGGTACTGTATTCCAGGGCTGTTCCCAAGGCTTGATGGAGACGTAACCAAAAAGCGGAGGTAAAAAGTGCACCTCGGTCAGACGTGATAGTTTGGGGCACTCCATGCAGACTGACTATTCTGGATACATACAGCTGAGCAAGTTGATCTGCTCGATATGTGGGTCTGATTGGAATAAAGTGAGCAACCTTGGTTAAGGTGTCCACTATGACCCAGATTGCATCATTGCCTCGCTGAGTCTTGGGTAGTCATGTGATGAAATCCATGCAGATATCATCCGATTTCCATCGTGAAACTGGCAACGGTTAGAGAAGTCCGGCTGGCTTCTGATGCTCCGCCTTTACCTTGTTGCATATGTCGCAACAAGACACAAAATAGGCAATGTCTTTCTTCATTCCATCCCACCGGAATATTTGTCGAAGGTCTTCATACATTTTTGTACCTCCAGGGTGAATAGAATACGAAGATTTGTGTGCTTCTGACAGGATTTTCTGCTTTAACTCTGTTTGATTGGGTACACAATGCCTTCCACTGAAACGGAAGGTACCAAATTGATCCTTCAAGAAGTCTGAAGTCTGTCCTGCCACCATGTTCTTGGCACGCTTGTGCAGGACGGTGTCAGCTGGCTGGGCCTTGCAGATCTCTTCCTCAAGTCTGGGGGCTACTTCCAAAATAATAGCAAGGCCGGCATCAACTATGACCAGGTTGAGCTGAGCAATCCCCTCTTGAAGTTCAGGAGGCAAGGATTTCAATATGACATTCAGGCTGGTAGGCTTTCGACTGAGTGCATCGGCAACCATGTTGGCCTTACCCGGGTGGTAATTGATTTCAAGGTCGTAATCCTTGACTAACTCAAGCCATCTTTGTTGACGGAGATTTAAATCTGGCTGAGTAAACATATACTTGAGACTTTTGTGATCATGAGTAGGATAATTTCCCTCGTCGGGTCGTAACTGTCATGATGCATAGGCCACTATATTGCTATCTTACATAAGTACGCATCCAAGTCCTTGTCTGGAGGTGTGACAGTATACATCGAAACTGCGGTAGATATCAGGAAGAGTCAGCACAGGTGCAGTTGTCAGCCGGACCTTTAGCTCATTGAAACTTTTCTCATAGTCCTCAGTCCATTCAAACTTCTTATCCTTTTTGAGCAGTTCCGTCATGGGTTTAGCAATCTTGGAAAACCCTTCAATGAAACAATGGTAGTACCCGGCTAATCCAAGAAAACTCCGAATCTGTGATACGGTTGTAGGTGGCAACCAATCGAGCACACCCTTTACTTTGCTCGGGTCCACGGCTATACCTTCGGCGGATAGCACGTGTCCAAGGAATCCAACCTGCTTGAGCCAAAAATCGCATTTACTGAATTTGGCGTATAGCTGATGGTCGCGGAGTCGTTGTAACACTGCTCAAAGGTGTTCTTTGTGATCTTCTTCACTTCTTGAGTAAATAAGTATGTCATTGATGAAGACCACCACGAAATTATCGAGGAAGTCCATGAACACTTTTTCATCATATGCATTGAGAAGTCAGGGGCGTTGGTGAGCCCAAAGGACATAACTGTATATTCATAAAGACCGTATGGAGTGGTAAATGCGGTCTTAGGAATATCTTCCTTTTTAATCTTGTGTTGATGATATCCTGTCCGTAAATCAACCTTGGAGAACACCTTGGCCCCACTGAGCTGATCAAACAAGTCATCAATCCTTGGCGACGGATATTTGTTTTTGATGCTGACATCATTCAGCTGACGGCAATCCATACACGTGCGGAGGCTGCCATCCTTTTTGTCCACGGAGATAGCAAGTGATCCCCATGGTGAAGATCTGGGACGGATATATCCTTTTTGGAGCATTTCATCAAGCTGTTTCTTTAGCTCCACTAATTCTGATGAGGGCATCCGGTAATGCTTCTTGTATAATGGTGCGGTTCCGGGCACAAGATCTATTGTGAACTCAAGCCCTCGATCTGGTGGCATGTCTGGCAGCTCTTCTGGGAATACATCAGGAAATTCACTGACCATAGGAATTAATTCCAATTCAGCCACAACGGTGAAGACCATTTCTTTCTTGGGAATGCTTCTGCGAGCATAAAAT
Source organism: Triticum urartu (assembly GCF_003073215.2). Taxonomy (NCBI): domain Eukaryota; kingdom Viridiplantae; phylum Streptophyta; class Magnoliopsida; order Poales; family Poaceae; genus Triticum; species Triticum urartu. The sequence continues at coordinate 327,033,690 of NC_053025.1, forward strand.
TTGGTAGTCTGCCCCTTCTGACTAGTCAAAGTGACTTCTCGGGTCACGCAATTTATGCATACTTGATATTGAGTCAGCCAATTCATACCCAAGATAACATCCAATTTAGCAGACTCAATGATTATCAAAGAAGTTGAAAAGCAGACTCCGTTGATATTGATTTCCAGATTATGGCAGACCAGATTGCTCTTGATTAAGGATCCAGGGGTTTGTACCAGCATATTCTTGCCCAAAAGCGAACAAGGAAATTTGTTTTGGGCAGCAAAACTCCTAGAGATAAAAGAGTGGGAAGCCCCGAAGTCAAATAAAATAGCTGCAGGTATGCTGTTAACAGGAAACATATCAATGACGACTTCGGGGTATTCTTGGGCTTCATCTGTGGAGAGGTGATGGACATGCCCAGTGATGTTTTGCTGGTTTGGACATGATTCCATAAAGTTGACTTGTGGCCTGAATAGAGCATGTGCCTTGCTGTTCTTTGGACACTGTCTGGCATAATGTCCGGTTTGCCCACAACTGAAGCAAGAATTGTCGCGCTGTCGCTCCTCGTGCACTTGGTTGGTCACGACATTCTTGACTTGAGTGGTGGTCTTGTTAACATTCTGTTGCCAATTGGGATTGTATTCCACATGAGCCTGCTGCCAGGTACGAGCCTTTTGCACGGGTTGCCCATCCTTCTTTGCCTCAAACTTGCGCTTGTGATCATTGCTAGCAGGCTTATTATCCGATACAAGCATGTGCTCCCTTTGAGAAATGAAAGCCTTGTTCATTAGAGTTTGGAAATCTGGAAAATCAAACATACTGAGAGTACACCGGAGTTGTGGGTTTAATGCACCAAGAAATTTGTCAATCTTTCTTTCTTCAGTGGCCACGTCATGAAGGGAGTAACGTGACAGATGATTGAATTTTTGCAAATATTCACCCACAGACTAATTCCCTTGGTGGAGCGCGAGAAATTCTTGCTTCTTAGTCTTCATAATTCCAATAGGGATGTGATACTTCCGGAACCGGTCCTTGAATTTTCACCAGGTTATTTTTCATCAGCAGGCCACATGGCTTTTATATTTTTCCACCATATGGCAGCAGTGCCTTCAAGATAATGAGTTGCAAATGGAACTTTATCACCTTCCACAGTACGAGAAATCTCAAGTTTCCTCTCAATAGTTCACAGCCAATCGTCTGCTTCCAAGGGGTCAATAACCTGGCTGAAACTGGGAGGCTTGGTCCTTTGAAAATCTGACAGCTTGGAGTGATGACCGTTCTGATTCCCATTCTGCCCAACCATAGCTTGCACACTTCTTAAAATTTCAATCAGATCATTACTTCGTCTTTCCTCAAACATTCGCAAAAATTTGCTTGGTGGAGGGAGGATTTGGCGGTTGAGGCAGTGGTGGAACGTACGGCTCGGGGGAATGTCCTGCCTATCGTGCGGAACGACGAACAGGAGTACCCTTGCGAACGTTGCTACTGCTGCCTCTCCGCGGCATCCTATTGTGATTTTTCCCAAGACAACGCAACCGAGATGAGAAGCATTCAAAATAAAATGGGGAAAAGCCGGCAATAAAAGCCTGAGGAAAACCAAAATGCCAAAAAAATACGGCGAATAAAATAGAGTCCCAACATAATTATACATAGACTCATAAATGAAAGATACATAACATGCCGGGTTCAACTACTCGCATACATGACACGAAACCTCATGACTCGTACGACTACACTCGTACACCATCCCGATGACTACGAATACTCAGAAACTCTACTGCTCAGCTGGGGCGGCGGGGTCCTCTCCTAAAGCGGACTCGGATCCAGAACTGACGTGGTTAAGTGAGACCTCCGGGTTAAAGGTAACACGGCGACGCTGCCTCGAGGGCTCTCCCTCAGGGGCAGGGGTAGGGTGAAGCATCGGGGCTGCAGGAGTAGTGAGAAGTGAAACCCACTCAGTCGGGGTGCTGAGAGGGCTCACGGCCGTGGCGCCCGAGCTACTTGGAGGAGTAACTGGTGAAACAGGGGAACTAGAACTGGCTGGGATATAAGGAGTAAATCCCAGGGAGGATGGAGTAGTGGTAGATCTAGTAGCGACTAGAGCAAAGGCTAAAGCAGTACGGGCACGAGTCAGATCTCGAGCCAGCTCGTGGATCATAAGATTGCTAGCGGTGATATAGCGAGCAAGATGACTAGCAATACTATCTGACTCCGGATCAATGATAGGGAAGCGGACACGACCATTGTCATGCAGAGAAGGATTGTAGTAGAAACCTGGGTGGCTCTGCATTCGGACCTCGTTGTAACGAAGCTCGACAAGGACCTCGAATGCAGCAAACTGGACAGCCTGTGAAGCGGTAGAAGCGTAACCGCTCCGAGAGGTATGAGTGTAAGTGCTGGAGTCGGAACTGGTGAGCAAAGTGACCATTGCGTGATACTCATACACTGAGTCAGCTAGAGGCTCTCGGTACACACGATAGATTGGATCGTTCCTGAGGGGGTACAGCCGGCGCCACACGTTATGAAGGAGATGCGGCAACCTGAACGGCATCAGCTGAAACTGGCACGGATACGGCACTAGAGCCATCTACACTCACAACCATTAGTGGGTTAGCATAAAAATAAAACAAGTGTATGCAATGCAACAACCAGCTACCAAAGTTACTAGCACTCAACTTAAACTCGTATCTACCATCCAGTTAACACATCTTAGTCTAGCGTGGCCTATAGTCAGCGTGGCTCTGATACCAAGTGTTGTGGCACCCCGGCTCAGAGCAATCGGTTTACCATGCATTGCCAGCCCAGAGACCATGTCTTCGGGCAACACACAACATCTTGGTATAGAAAACAACCGCTTTATTGATGCTAGCAGATCAAAGTTTATATTACAACAGATAGCGAGGCCAAGCGACACACACGGTGTGGCTAAAAAATATGTACATTATTTAGTGAACATAAAGGCCTCGATCATAACAACTACATGGCAGCGGAACAACGTCGTAGCGAAACTCCATAGCACAGGGACACCGATGTGGACATGATCTAGACTCGGACATCACTCCTTTACAACAATGCTTTCCTGAAATCTGGCATGACACGCTAGGTCAGTACATTGAATGTACTTGCAAGCTCACAACAGACATAAACATAATGACAAACAATATCATGATCATTAATCAATCATTAATAGTGCAACAATATAACCAACATGCTGTGATCATGCTCTTGCGAGAAAAATCCTTTTTTCCAACGGTGATGGCTTCTTGGATCACAACCGTACCATCCTCACAATCTTAACTATGAATATCTCGTGATCTTTCTGGCGATGAAAACCATGACCCAAATTTTGTCTAAAACGATGATCCCTCCAGCGATCACAACCACGACCCAAATTTGATCTAAAAGGATGATCCTTCCAGTGATCACAACCACAACCAGCACTTGGTCTTGTCCATCCCAATGGCCTTCCTGCCATCATCAACAGTGCAGAGTTCATAACTTAGTGTGCCAGATTTATTAAATGTTGACCCATGGTGTGACCTACTTTAGAGCGTGTCCGTAACCGTGGACTCGGCTATCGATAGATTAACCCATGGCCTCGCACTCCCATTCGGGTGGACCAACGGCGTTCCGACAAAACCCCTCAATTGCCATGACACTCTCCCGGCCACTCCGACTCACTCCCCTCTGGGCTAGTCCTGGGTGGCCCCGTGTCTACCAAAGACACATGACCACCGTCGTGGCCAACACATAAACTATCCCAAAAGGGGACACGGTACCAAAAATCTCAACAACGGGCACACAAGGTTATGTCTGCTTACCGGGCCAGGGTACCGCACGCCCATAACCTTCCCTCGTTAGAGGCACCGGCCAGAGGCATGACAACAGACCAAATAAAGGCCTTCCCATAAAGGCAAATGTGGTTGCACTGGGAAAAACTCGATTCAGTGGCACCATGACCCGGTCAACGATATATTCAAGTTGAGTTATTATCAGGTTCAACTTAAAGTTAAAATAACCGGTGTCATAATATGCAATGAAATGCACCACTAACATATGCATCACATATCAACTGAAATGACTGTGTCAACTATCTCCACACCAAGCAAAAAAATCAACAACTCATGATACTTCTATGGTTAGGATCAAACCTTACTTTAACCAAAATCTTTTCTAGCAAGTTTATCATTTTCTCAAGCAAGAAAATAACTCCATATAATTACTCATATCCATAACTATATTACTCTACCATAGCAAACTTTAATTTTAGTTTCTCTACCAACTTAGTTATCTTTAAACTTTCTGTAAATCAAGCATATTAACTTAACCAAGCAACTATAGAATATAAATATCATAATAGTTATCTAAATGCATGGATTAAATCATTCATTCAAGTAGGAAAATCAGAAATATTGTAATGGCATCATGAAAATGTTGCTGTGGCTGGCCTTGGTGCAGATGAGGTTCACAAGCCTCCTGGTGATCCTCAAGACAAGCCACACCCTGTGAAAACAATTATAAACACAAAAAGAAAACATCAAGAACCCTTCTGAAATTCACCAGAAAATCTAGACATCAGGGAAAAATCCCAATTTTTGTGAGTTGCTAGATTTCTTTACAAAGAACACAATGCAAAAAGAATCAATTCATTTGGACTTATGGTTAAAGAGTTTTGGCTATTTGAAGCTCTCTATAAAAATATGAAATTTGAATTAAATAGAAATAGACTGGGGGTGACGTCGAAGGCGTAAGGCCTCGGGGCGCCACCTATCATACCGCTTCGCGTGCGTACTGAGTGGCTGACTAGCGGGTCCCGCTAGTCAGGTAGGGGGATAGGGGGAAAGAAACAGGGGACGGCGCGGCTTTGCCGGAGCAAACGCCGATGATGAGGGCTTATTGGACAAAATGAGAGGGGGGAATCAAGAGAGGAGACGGAGGCGCACCTGCCCGTACCCGTAGAGAAGCTAGGGGTGGTCGGACAGCGTCGGAACCATCCTATCTAGCGGAGACAGGAAGCAGAGCTCGCCGGAGACGACGGCGAGCAGAGGCGACTCCAGGGGCTCCAGCCGGACGGAACGGCACCACCGCAGAGTGGCGGAGGCCCTGGAAGGGTTGCCCAGACCTGGGAGGGGCCGGAGCTACGGAGACGACCCGAAGGGATCGCCGGCGAGCTCGAGCTCGGGGACGGCGGTTCGCGGACTGCCTGGCCGGGCTACGGTTCTTTACGAGGTTGTGGATTGTGTGGCAGTGGAGGATGGTGCTCGAGGAGGCTGGGGAGGGCTCCATTTATAGGCGAGCATCGAGGGGGATAGAGCTCCGCCGGTGACACCTGGACACAGCCCCGGCGACGAGCAGCGTCAGAGAGAGAGGGAGAAGGCGACACAGCTCACGCGGGGACTGTGGGCGAACGGGGACGAGCACATGATCGAGAGGAAGGCGACGAGCACAGTGCAAAGCACACTGTTGTGTTGGCTGGACCGTGCCCATGCTTGCTGCGGCGAGCTCCGGCATCAGCAAGTGCCAGGGGAGAATTAATGGAGCTAGGACGAAGATTGTGGCGAGGTTTGGCACACTTAAGCAGGCGGGGAAGTGAGCACGCGCGAAACAGAGCACTCGACGGCACTCAGAGCGCGTCGACACGCAGGTTGGCATCGTGTACACGCGTGGTCACCACGTGAACTTTGCCCTCAGGCTGACCTAAGTCCAAAACTCATGTCTGGCTTGTTGTTCGTGGTAGTTTTGAAGATTACCACGATTTGGTTTGGATCCAGACGGAGTGGAAAAGATTTCACAAGCCTAGTAAGTTTCTGATCAGTAACTTTGAGAGGTTACTGAGGTCAAACGTCTAGGAGTTGGGAGCCGAGCTTTGGAGGTTAGCAATCATCTACTAAGGTGATGATGCACAAGAAAAATCAGCCACATTGGAGCATGTAAAAGGGTAGTTGCTTTAGAAACCACCATTTCAGTCCAGAACAGAAAATATTTTCTGTAGCAAAAATATTCCAAAAAGTGATGAAATATTTTTGCATAGGAAGGTGTCCTAGGGTTCAAAGAATATTTCTGAATTTTCTCAGTTTTTTGTGGGCAAGAAAAATTTGGATTGCTTTGGAGCACATTGAGCTAGCTAGGGTTTAAGAGAGGAAAATGAATATTTTTCATTTAAGAAAAATATTCCAATAATTGTTTTCAGATGAACCAGAGTGGGAATGATGGTTAGAGAGGGAAATGGGACACTTGGGTGAAAGCCAAGGGGTACCCAAGTGTTTAAGTCCATATGAAAAGATTCCAAACTCCAAATTTCAAATTCAAACCAACTAAAAACCACGCAAAGAAAAGAGGGCAAAAAGCATGCTGTCACATGAAACCACCTCAAAGTTATTCTTTCCGATCAGTCCATTGGGCTATTCATATAATTGTCACAAACAGCCCTAGAGTTCGTAGTAAAATAACACCTTAAGACACAAATCAACCAAAACCCTAATGTCACCTAGATACTCCAATGTCACCTCAAGTATCCGCGGGTATGATTATACAATATGCATCACAAAATCTTAGATTCATCTATTCAACCAACACAAAGAACTTCAAAGAGTTCCCCAAAGTTTCTACCGGAGAGTCAAGACGAAAAAGTGTGCCAACCCCTATGCATAGATTCCCAAGGTCATGGAACCCGCAATTTGATCATCAAAATATACATCAAGTGAATCAATAGAATACCCATTGTCACCATAGGTATCCCACGGAAGACATACATCAAGTGTTCTCAAATCCTTAAAAACTCAATCCGATAAGATAACTTCAAAGGAAAACTCAATTTATCACAAGAAGATAGAGGGGGAGAAACATCATAAGATCCAACTATAGTAGAAAAGCTCGCGGTACATCAAGATCATGCCACAACACGAACATGAGAGAGAGAGAGATCAAACACATAGCTACTGGTACATACCCTTTGCCCCGACGGTGAACTACTCCCTCCTCGTCATGGAGAGCGCCGGGATGATGAAGATGGGCACTGGTGATGGATTTCCCCTTCGGCAGTGTGCCGGAACAAGGTCCCGATTGGTTTTTGGTGGCTACAGAGGCTTGCGGCGGCGGAACTCCCGATCTAGGTTATTTTCTAGAGGTTTGGGGATTTATAGGAGAGGTTGGCGTCGAGAACAAGTCAGAGGGCCCCACGGGGAGTCCACGAGGCACAGGGGCGCGCCCTAGGGGGTGGGCGCACCCTCCACCCTCGTGGGTCCCACGGGACTCCCCTCTGGTAACTCTTCGTTCCAGTATTTTTTATATTTTCTAGAAAAAATCTCCACTGATTTTCAACGCATTCCAAGAACTTTTATTTCCGCACAAAAACAACACCACGGTAGTTCTGCTGAAAACAGCGTCAGTCCTGGTTAGTTCTAACCAAATCATACCAAAATCATGTAAAAATATTATAAACATGGCATGAATACATCAAAAATTATAGATATGTTGGAGACATATCAATATCTTTTGCTAACCCTTACATATGGTCTAGGCATGGAATATATAGGTAGGTGGATGAAGGGGATGAAGTGGAGGCCCAACAGCAGCTCACAACCGTCCATCTTGATGGGCCCGTGTGCATGGGGTAAGTTGGGCCCGTGCACATGGGCGTCCAGTGGGCACGATACAAGCCCGTGCGCATGGGGTGCTACAACGCCAGGTCTCTGGGTAGCCCGTGCGCACGGGTTCTTCGAGGCCCATGGGAACGAGGTCGCCTGGGAAGTGCAGAGTTGATCTTCATGCACTCCTTCTTCTTCCTTGTGGCCTTGGTGTCCTTCTCCTTGGCCTCCGAGAAGATCCCTAGCTGCTTGGTGGCGGTCACCCTCATACCTAATGATGCAGAATGTTCCATGGTGAGGTAGCAACCAAGTCCAACGGATATTCATGTAAATCTCGAAGAGGAGTGGGTTCACCTTAAGTCTAGTAGGTCCACTTGGGGCTTGAGGTGCAATGAGTGTGTACATGGAGATGACCATAGGATGATGCGCATTGTCCCCTCCCCCTTAGGAAATGTCCGGCCTCAGATCGTAAACCGTATCACCATGTACATGGTAGGCATGGATGAACTTTTTGTCGAACGGAGTGTATGTGATGGCGCAATCCAAGTACTTCAAGATGTCGGTGGGATGGTATACATGCAAAACGGGCAAACACAAGGGACACCTGGAAATACAATGATTACCGCGGACAATGTGTCCATTAAGGAAGTATGAGTCCATTGGAAAAGATTGTGCATGGCAAGACACATGATTCTTATCCAAAAGATGTAGAATGATATGTAATGCATTCATGGGAGAAAATTAATTCGTCATGCACACAATGGTATGGTGCTTGTCATGGTGCACAAAACTATAAATTCTACCATTGTGCAAAATGATGTCAGAATGGGACGGTCTATCAAAAGCATGAACATGGTAATTGGTGCTTAATGTGACTATGTGATCATGCAATTGATGATGGGAAATGTCATCATTATATATGAACATGCCATCAAGAAAGATCACAACAAATTTGGTAAGGAAATGCACAAGCTCATATATCAAGGATGACATAGAAATACAAGATGCAACAAGGTAATCATAATGTGAGACAATCCATGCATAAGATGCAAATTTGTTATGGGTGGTGTTGTACCATAGCTCAATGTCGTGGCACTCCTCGACTTGAAAGTCCATGGGGTCCATCTCCAATGTGGGTTCTCCATCCAATATGTGTACCATGTAGACAATAAGAAGGAAACAACAATGAAAGAACAACCTGTCCAATGCGCGTATGTGAGGATGGCTCAAAGGGAGGGAGGTCACCTTTAGGAGTTTCTCAAGGATGTTGGAGTTGCACATCTTGTATGCCTTCACATAACCAATATGTCTCATGATGGTACTGCCTTGTGAATCCCTCAAAATGAAAGAACATGACAAACACTCGGAAAAACCAATGAGGTTAGTGCAAATGCGACACCTATCATTCATGTGGTGAAGTACCCAACAAGTGTTTTCATCATTCTTATCATAAGAAAGTACACGCGTGTAGTTCATGGTATGTAGGCATAAGATGCTAGAACAACCAAAGAGATTAAGCTCAGTCAAACAAGCATGCATCACAAGAGGTCCAAGTCTCCAAGATCAACAATAATAGCATGGTTGCACTCACTACAAGGGGATATGAGAGATACAACTAACGGAGACAAGTGACAATGATCAAGATATATCATGTGAGAGGCATGAACATATATGCTATCAACCCAATGCAATGAGCAAGAATATATCGTGGGTGATGCAACAAAACAAGCAATCATAGTGATCAAGTCATATAAGCTAGTAGTGCGAAGATGCAACATACTAGGGGTAGTCATGGTCAACAAGTCATGTGTGAAAATAGTGGGCATGAATAATGCACATGACATATCACAAGCATGAAAGAAAGATATGAGCAATATATCATCATTGTAGTGGCAAGAGGTCCTATGTAAATAGCAATGGAACATCATGACTCTCCCAACACAAGAAGCAACAATAGCATAAAGCATGTATATAACATGGCAATAGCAACAAGTATCTCCACCAAGCATGCAAATACACATAGAAGTAGTATAATTGTGAATCATGGGTAAACACACCCAAGGGTCACAATTGCATGGCAAAATCATAGAAAGAGGTGTATCATGTAGAGTGACGAAGCTACGATGGGCATAAAGTAACAAGTGATATATATATATATATCCCATAGCCATGTGAGAGCCAAGTAAAAGGAATGCGCGTAGTCCTTGTGCAAAGGGAATGGTGGTAAGGATAATCCACGGGATCCCAACTCATGGTTGACTCAAGAGCTTGTTTCATCAACTCATGGGATTGGGAAGTTGACGAGTGTCCATAAGTACCTACACAAAACAAAAGCAACGGGAAAATTGTGTGTGCGTGGTATATGTACACATCATCCATTATGATGCGCACGTGCAATTGTTGGTTAGCACAAAATATCCAATCACTGGTACGCGTCGGTGCTATACACACGGTTTTTAACCCCTTTCCGTGACGACATTTGGAACCGGCATCAAGTGAGTGTGGGCGATAGGGTGGTCCTTCCCACATGACCCAGAAACCTTCGGGGATAGGCCCTCCTAACACACAGGCTGGGGAAAAATGAGCTCGTGTGCGATTGGGCGAGGGAAAATGTTCCAGGGTACATCCCACACAGTCAATCCAGGGAAAACATTTTCGTTCGTATGTACATCCCACACAGGTTTATGTATTTGCTCATGTGTGATAGGTGTAACTATCACACATGCTCTGCCTTCGTTAACCATTTTCTTTTATCAACTACATCACACACAATTTGATGAAGAAAACTGTGTGGCATTGGGATATCCATCACAAGTGCTTTTAGTGCTAGAACTTTTTGCAAATTTCCATGACACATTTAGCAAGTTTATTAGTTTGCAATTAATAATTCCAATATTAAAAAAATTCACATTTCATATTGAACAGGTGTTTGCCAATTTCATATCAGCACATACATATATTTTAATATCACAGTACGATAGCTACCTGAAAATAGAACATTACATCATATAGCTAGTTCAACTTCATAAGAACAATATTGGAACAATATATTCATTTCCCTAATCGAGATCATGCATGCCCTTCTTATTCACCTCTGCTTTCAGTTCAGTAAGAACCTGTTTTGCACTGGCCAACTTGGAAAGTGCCTCCTCCTTCTCCAACACCATCTTAGCAAAGTCTCATTTAAAAAAATATGATCTCATTCTCCACTTTCCTATTTTTATCCCGTATCTTCAAATATTCTTCAGCATTGACAACACTTTCTCTATGGCTACCTCTGTTCTCTTCCTCATACATGCTCCAGAGCTTTGCTAGGTACATCTTCTAAGACTGTGTCCACTCTTGATCAACCCACTCCAAGTAAGAACATTTCTGTTCATCCTATAATATTTAAAACTAGATCAATAAAAATTGTAAGGGAAATGGGTTTATAGCAACATAGAGAATCACCAATACTTATTTTGAGAACTGAAGAGACAGGTTAATTATGACATATCTTCTCAAAAATATCAATGTGCAAATGATTTAATTGCTACTGAGACAACAACCAAATTCTGAAACATCAGAAGCTATAATTAACTACAACAATGCTACCAGTTCTTACTCATGTACTATAACTAACAAATTGAACATTTTATGAGGAAGGTAAATATAACTGCAACAGCATAGCGACAATGTTTGGATGACAGCAAATTGATACTAAAAGGTGTGTACATGCACAAAATTTGTAACATAGAACCAATAGAAATAAGGCCGTCCACTATGTATGCCAAAACCGGTGTAAAGACAACTGTTGCTACATCTCGCACCGGTGCCCTGCACTGGCGAGGCGATGCAGCAGAAAAAAATTAGGGACCCAGACTTTGGAGCACCTAGTTGCTCCGATGCCCAGTTCCTTCATGCCATAAAGATTTAGTATTTTACTGCTTGGTTGCTCGGATGTGTGGACCAAAGTTGGCTGCACAAACTGCTGAAGCGGTGCCAATTAATTTTCTAATGGCACCGCTGATGAGATGGCAACATTTTTAGATACTAGGTACAAACTATGACACTGTCTTAGGTTGCATTTTGTTGAAGGTGTGGTATGAATGGGGTGGGACCGTGACAGTGTCTGAATCACATCTAACAAATAATTTGCAACAACGAAAGAGGGTCTAACCTTCTCGGCACATTCCAGAAACGTCCTCCCACTATCCATAGATTCAAACGCAACTAGCTTCATGAATGGAGATTGATGGTGACAACGAGCAGACATATCTTCATCCACCCCGCTCCATTCGTTGCAACTGATGGTCCTAGGGAGATACAAGAGGAGAAAATGACTCAAATCGACCACCGGATTAACATCCTTCATTCCACGTCATAGCCCGAGAGAGAGAAGAGAGGGATAAGCGGGTGGTGAAGGAGTCGTCCTCGTTGGAGGAACTGTTGGAGAGGTCATTGAAGAAGACCATGGCGATCCCGGCGGTAGGATGCGAGACGGAGAGAGAGAGGAAGCAAGTGAGGAAGCAGCTATAGCTTAGGAAGGAAGGAAGGAGGAAACAGGGGGAATGTGACTTGTGGTCGGGGAGAAAAGGGAGTGGGGAAGGGTGGGTAGATATTTTGGCGATAGGCCAAAATTTTCAAAATGTGGAGGGTAACTTTGCGCGCCGTGCCGCCGGACACCATTCACTTTGAACGATTGTGTGCATCACAAACGATTCTTCTGCTTTACGCACATGGGATGAGTTTGATAATTCAAATTTTGGTGGAAATTTCCAGTGGTACATCATTGCATAATTTAATATCGCTTGCTAATTTGGGCACACAAAAGAGGGTACAGCACATAGACCACACTTACTGAATCGAGCAATTTTAGTAATTAAACAAAGCTAGTTGATCAAAACATTGCTCTAACAAAAGACCAGCATTAAAAACAAAGCCTAAGTACGCATAATTTTAACAAATCTGTTGCCGCGCCGGTGTATGCATCGCTGGTGTGAGATGAAACGTCGATGACTTGTCCTGACGAAATGTCGTCGTTGGTGGACTCTGTGTCCCGCTTGCTGAAGTCGACTACATCCTTGTCCTCATCCTCGACCCTGCCCTCAAGGTTGTAGTACTCGTAGTAGTGGCTGCGCCAGAGCTCGCGTTGGTACTCCACCGCCGATTCCTCGACGGAAAGACTCTTCTCTACCACGACCTCGGCCACGTGCAACTCCTCCTCCTAGTGCTCCTCGATCTCCGTCGCCTCCTGCATCTCCAGCTCCCACTCGGAAATCTCATGAGGAAGTAGGTTCTCCATGGGCAATGCCGCCTTTTCAGACATGGGTTGCATGCTGGATTCCGAGGTGCGATCGAATATCTTGGTGTGTGCGTCCTCGAGCGCTCTCTGCGTTTGCAGCCGCCGTCACAATAGTAGCTGCAACCTTCTCGGCTGCTGGAGCTGCCCTATCGGCTATCGCAGATGCCCTCTCTATGGATGCAGCCACACTCAGCGTGGATGCGGTGACACTCTCGGTGTATGCGGCAACGCTCTCGGCGCAGGCGGCGACGCTCGGGGAGGACGCGACCATCGTATGGGCCTTCACGAAGCGTTTCCATGGCGTCATCTTTGCAAGAAGGTGGTGCGGGAATGGGTATTGGGATTCTTGGATTCTAGGGTTGCTGGCACTGGAGCAGACGAGCTAGCGAAACTTGAGGAGGAAGACTCAAATAGACCCAGAAATTTTCATCGCAAACCGTTCCTACCAAAAAATTGTGTGTGATGTTGTGGATATTTTTTATTAGCTTTGAAAGACGATTTTGGAGTAAAGTGGCAACGTATGGTGTTTTAAATGTAGAAGAAAATTTGTAGTACTAATACAACTGTAATGTCAAATTTTCAAAAATTTCACGGTTCATTTGACCTTTTAAGATATTTAAGTGATTTTCTAGCCATTTAATGACCGTAATTCAAATTTGAACTACATGTACATGCAACAGCTAACCATAACGGTTTGAAATATCATATTTGTGTACTTGTGTGCGAGTTAATTCCATGTGCAGTAAATTATAAGGAATTTTCAAACATATTGGTCTCACGGCATGGACACATGCATCGAGTGCCATGGCATTTTAATTCCAAAAAATTAAAAAATGATAAGAAAAACATGAAACCTTGCTTTATGTAATGCCATGCCACTAAGATTACGTGGTAGAAAAATTGGCCTATTTGACTAAAGATTGGACACACACCCCTCACAAACCGGAGCAACTCACTAGAAGGCTCGTGGTTCCGTGAGGGAACAATGCAGGTTTGATGACGAATGGGAGATAGCTTCCTCTTACGACCTTCAAATTTTTCTACGTTTAACGTGCACTACTACAACTGTCATGTGAAAATTTGGAAAATTCTAGGGGTCATTTGACCTTTTAAAGACATTTAAGTGATTTTCTAGCCATTTAATGACAGTAGTTATAATTTGAACTACATCTACATGCAACGGCTAACCATAATGGTTTGAAAAATCATATTTGTGTACTTGTGTGTGAGTTAATTCCACGTGCAGTAAATTAGAAGGAATTTTCAAACATAGTGGTCTCACGACATGGACACATGCATGGAGTGCCATGGAATTTTAATTCCAAAAAATTAAAAACTGATTAGAAAAACATGAAACCTTGCTTGATGTAAGGTCATGCCACCAAGATGATGTGGTAAAAAAATTGGCATGTTTCACAAAGGTTTGGACACACACCCCTCACGAACCGGAGCAACTCACTAGAAGGCTCATGGTTCCGAGAGGGAACAATGCATGTTTGATGAGGAACGGGAGATAGTTTCCTCTTACGTCCTTCAAATATTTTCTATGTTTAACGTGAACTACTACAACTATCATGTGAAAATTCTAGGGGTCATTTGACCTTTTAAAGGCATTTAACTGATTTTCTAGCAATCTAATGATCATAATTCAAATTTGAACTACATGTACATGCAACGGCTAACCATAACATTTGAAAAATCATATTTTTGTGTACTTGTGTGTGAGTTAAAAAAACATCAGACGATGTAAATGTCTGGTGTTCAAAAAAGAAAATGGAAAGATCTGGCAAGACTGTCGGCCCCCACACGATTGGCACTTTATTTCACGGCTCTAGGTTTGGTAGGTGAGTGGCGGGGGTTATTAATTAGACACAATTCTGTATTGGAAACCGTTAGCTATTAGGTTAACACACGTAATTCAAACTACAATACTCATAAATTTTGGCGATCGGCTTGTGTGTTGTTCCATCGATCTAGATTACGGCCGCCAATGAATACTACCTTGCTCACGTCGTCCCGCCTGCATTCTCATCTACATCCTCCCCTCGCGCGCTCTCTCTCTCTCTCTCAAATCTCTGCCATGGCGCCACCGGTCTGCCCATGCGCCGACGAGGAGTCGCCGCCCCCCGAGGACGCTCACTTGAAGAGCAGCGACGAGGACCCCTATGCGCCACCGGACGAGGTTCTGCCGGACCCCCCAACTTTGGATTGGTTTTGGGGCCAGTACAATCTTTTTCTGTGGAAGTCGCTGCCACCGGCTGAGAAAGCCAGGCAAGTGGCATTCAAGAAAGAGATGGAAGAGGAAGAAACCAGGTACCAGGTAGTCTGTGAAGCCCGTGATGCCGCCAGGAAAAAGGAGGTGGTGGAGCTTTGGGGGCGGGTGCATCGTTATGCGGAGGAGGTGTACGAAGACAGGTACTTCGTGAGGAAGGTGAAAGGCGCTAGGCACCTCATTGCTGCATGGAGGTGGGCCGATAAGCTCCAGTGTGCCACCGACGAGGAGCTCCGGTGGGCGCTCAACGAAATGGCAAGATCGTTCACACTCGTCCTCCATCAAGAGACAGATCAGGACGTCAAGCGCTGTGAGGCGGAGGAGGTGGAGTACTGCCTCCACGATGGGAACACGCCACGCACCAGCGAGCTGCTGGCGAGGGGCTGCCGGAATATTGGCCCCAGGAGGGAGTATTAGATTTAGTACAATTCATTTCCAATTTTATGCATTGTACCTAGTAGTTAAGTATCATCATGTATATGTGATGATATTATATATATTCTGTGATGAACTAATGAACAATTAATATATATATATATATATATATATTATGAATTCCATGTTCTATCTGTTTTTGTATACTAATTTGAATCTAGCTGTTATCATTCACATATACAAAATGGAAAGCATATATACACACATTGAAACAGAACATATAAGAACGCAAAACAGAGTACACACATTGAAACAGCGCAATACTATGATTGCTATGAATACATAGCTATCCACATTGAAACGACTAAACAAAATAAAACGCGTCCGTGAGACCATGACCAGTAGCCCTTGATGTCTACTAGAACTACATCGATATTTCCCCAAAGAGGAAGGGTTGATGCAGCACAGCGACGGTAGGTATTTCCCTCAGTGATGAAACCAAGGTTATCGAACCAGTAGGAGAACCAAGCAACACTACGTAAAAAGAACCTATACACAAATAACAAATACTCTCAACCCAACATGTTAAAGGGGTTGTCAATCCCTTTCGGGTAACGATGCCAAATATTGGCAAACGGACGTGATAAAAATATGATAGATGGGATAAATAGATCTCAAATAAAATAAATTACAGCAAGGTATTTTTGTATTTTTGGTTTAATAGATCTGAAAATAAAAGAAAATGAAAATAAACCGCAAAGGCAAATATATTAATGAAGAGACCCGGGGGGCCTAGGTTTCGCTAGTGGCTTCTCTCAAGAAGAATAGCAAACGGTGGGTGAACAAATTACTGTTGGGCAATTGATAGAACTTCAAATAATCAAGACGATATCCATGCATTGATCATTATATAGGCATCACGTCCAAGATTAGTAGACCGACTCCTGCTTGTATCTACTACTATTACTCCACACATCGACCGCTATCCAACATGCATCTACTGTATTAACTTCATGGAGAAATGGATTAATGCAATAAGAACGATGACACGATGTAGACAAGATCTATTTATTTACAAATAGACCGCATCTTGTTATCCTTAATGGAAATGATACATAAGTGTTGGTTCCCCTTCTATCACTAGAATGAAGCACTGTAAGATCGAACCCATCACAAAGCACCTCTTCCCATTGCAAGATAAATACATCAAGTTGGTCAAACAGAACCCAAATATCGGAGAAGAAATACGAGGCTATAAGCAATCATGCATGTAAGAGATCAAAGAAGACTCAAATAACTTTCGTGGATAAAAAGAGACAGATCTGACCATAAACTCAAAGTTCACCGGATCCCAACAAACACACTGTAGAAGAATTACATCATATGGACATCCAAGAGACCATTGTATCGGGAATCAAATGAGAGAGAGGAAGCCATCTAGTTACTAACTACGGACCCGAAAGTATACAAAAGACTACTCATGCATCATCGGAGAGGCATCAATGGACAAGATGAACCCCTCCGTGATGGTGTCTAGATTGGATCTGGTGTTTCTGGAACTTGCGGCGGCTAGAATTGATTTTCTTCGACTCCCCTAGGGTTTCTGGAATATTGGGGTATTTATAGAGTAAAGAGGAGGTCTGGGGGACACCAAGGTGGGCACAACCCACCAGGGTGCGCCCGGGCCTCCAGGCGCGCCCTGGTGGGTTGTGCTCCCCTCGAAGCACCCCCAGGCGCTTCCCCGTCTCATTGGATGTCTTCTGGTCCAAAAAAATCCACAAAAAGTTTCGCTGCGTTTGGACTCCGTTTGATATTGAGTACCTGCGATGTAAAAAACATGCAAAAAACAGCAACTGGCACTTGGCACTATGTCAATAGGTTAGTACCAAAAAATGATATAAAATGATTATAAAACATGGAACAATCATAATATAACAACATGGAACAATAAAAAGTTATAGATACTTTGGAGACGTATCAGCATCCCAAAGCTTAATTCCTGCTCGTCCTCGAGTAGGTAAATGATAAAAACATAATTTTTGATGTGGAATGTTGCGTAACATGTCATCTCCTTTTCTTTATAGAATGGACATTTGGAATTTTATATGATTCAAATCCATAATCTAGTTTTGGCATGAGACTTCAATACTCAAGTATATCAACAAGCGACCATGTCTTTCAAAATATCAATGCTAAAATAAGTTATCCCAAACCCATCATGCTCAATCATTGATCCATTCGTGAAACACACTCGCATATTAGCTACACCCAATGCTCAAGCATGATCATAATCCCCCCTAGTTGGTGCTCTATAAGAGAAGATGGAGACTCAAATTAAAAAATAAAAATTGCAGAAATTAAAAGAAAGGCCCTTCATGGAGGGAAGTAGGGATTTGTAGAGGTGCAGGAGCTCAAAGTGAAAATTGAGAGATAAATACATTTTGAGAGGCATACTTTTCCCACCAACGAAAATGACTTAGGGTTCCCCACACTTTCCATGCTAGATATATCATAGGCGGTTCCCAAACAGAAATTAAAGTTCATTCCTTTTTCCACCATAATTTTACTTTCCATGGCTAACCATATCCACGGGTGCCTTCCATACCAACACTTTCCAAGGAACTTGTTATTTGACAACATAAAGTAAATTCATTTTTCATTTCAGGACTGGGTATCCCTAATACCTTTGCTTTTCTCTTGTGCAATGACAAGTGAATAAACACTCATTGCAAGAATAACACATCTAGCATAGAAAATATCGGCCACCCCTCACCGCCTCGTGAGCGGTACGAGCACACAAAAGAGAAATTTATTTTGAAAATTATAGATGGCACATACAAGTTTTCTTAGAATGGCAAAAGAATACCGCATATATGTAGGTATAGTGGAGTCATATGGCAAAACTGGTTTAAAGGATTTTGGATGCACAAGTAGTGATCATACTTCTGCCAAATGAAGGCTATCAAAAGATTGAGGAACGACCAACCAAGAAATGAATAATCTCATAAGAGAGCATTAAGCATAATTAATACCGAATAATGCACCACAAGTAGGATGTAATTTCATTGCATAACTATTGACTTTCGTGCTTGCATATGGAAGCACAAACCTTAACACCAATATTCTTAAAAAAGCATAATTACTCATCAACATGACTCACATATCACATCATCATATCTCCAAACTATTACAAGGAATCAAGTTTATTTCTTCCAATGATCTTCATGAATTTTTTTATTATATCCTTCTTGGATATCTATCACTTTGGGACTAATTTTCCTGTGTTGCTTTTGATAAGATCAAACAAATATAAGGGAAGATCATGAGCATAATATTTCTTTTTCTCAAATTAATTTAAGTGAAGCAAGAGAGAATTTCTTGAAAAATTTACTAACTCTCTAATAAATCTTAGCGAATCAAGAGAGCATGTCTTCAAAAATACTAAAGCACACCGTGCTCAAAAAGATATAAGTGAAGCACTAGAGCAATTCCATAGCTCATAGAGATTTAAGTGAAGCATAGAGAGCAATTCTAACAAGTCATGGCATAATTTTGGCTCTCTCAAATAGGTGTGTCCAGCAAGGATTCAAGACTTTAAAACACAAAACAAAGCAAGAAAAGACTCATA
This sequence comes from Triticum urartu, assembly GCF_003073215.2. Classification (NCBI taxonomy): domain Eukaryota; kingdom Viridiplantae; phylum Streptophyta; class Magnoliopsida; order Poales; family Poaceae; genus Triticum; species Triticum urartu. The sequence continues at coordinate 327,052,817 of NC_053025.1, forward strand.
TCATACAAGACGCTCCAAGAAAAACTGATAGTATGTGACGAATAAAAATATAGTTTAGAGTAAAAGAGGGGATGCCACTCGGGGCATCCCCAAGCTTAGTTGCTTGCTTCTCTTTGGATAATAGCTTGGGATGCCATGGGCCTCCCCAATCTTAGGCTCTTCTTAATCCTTATTCCTTCATCCATCGTAACATCACCCAAAACATGAAAACTTCAATCACACAAAATTCAACAAAACCTTCTTGAGATCCGTTACTATAAGAAAACAAATCACTACTATAATTTCTGTCACAAACCAATTCATATTTTATTCTTGCATTATATATACTGTATTCCAACTTTTATATGGCAAAAACTCTTCAAAGAAAACATAGAATCATCAGAAGAAGCACACAACACAAAGAAAACAGAATCTGTCAAAAACAGAACAGTCTGTAGAAATCTGGGTATTTCGAGTTGTTCTATAACTCCAAAAATTCTGAAAAATTAGGAAGGCCTGAGAAATTTGTATGTGAATCTTCGGAAAAAGGAATTTGTAATTTATCAAGCTCTGGTTAAAAATAAAAATTATTTTTGTGAGCACGAAAGTTTTTGTTTTTCAGCAAGATCAAGTCAACTATCACCCAAGAAGATCCTAAAGGCTTTACTTGGCACAAAAACTAACTAAAACACAAAAAGCACAATCATAACAGTAACATAATTGTTCTAACACTCAAGAAAAGTATATGTACTTATTTATTTATCCTTTTTACATGTCCACCAGGGTAACCATAGTAGCATCTTGAGCCTAGGTACAGTGTTACTGCTATCTAAAACTGCTTGTAATTTTTTAGCTATAGGAATTTGGACTGTCCTACAAGAAGAATCAGTTGAAAAGGTTGGTCTATTCTACTTCTCTAAGGCTAATTATATGCTCTTTGTTAATTGTAGTGATTTTCACTTTGATTGAATTGGTAAGTTGACAAACTGACATATATTGTTCATCCGTTGCTACTTTTTATTTTGATCTTCCATTTATGTATGGAGAATCTAATTTTTTATACTATCAATGGAAATAAAACATCTTCACTTTTGTTTATTTTTTCAAACTAATAGTGCGACATCGATGGACTTTTTTCTTGCCGACAACTATATTTTTTCCATTAAAAACTATAACTATATTCTATTCTAGAGACAACAGTCTTATTGGGGAATATAGTGTTGGGTTAATGCATTAGCAAGAGTTCAAATTACTATTTTCTCTGTATGACAGTACTCACATTATTTGATGCATAATATGTCTATTTTTACCAAGGTGTTCTAATGATTTCAAGGATTGCATATCTACAGCATTGCTTCTGTACACTACTAATGATTCAAATATTATATTTTGTAAGGAACCAATTTTAAATGGAAAAGGTAACCATGATCAGCTTTCAAAATGCCAAGGTTAGTCACAATTGTCTTTTATTTCCTCACAAAGGTGTGTGCATGCGTGCTTACTATCATCTTTTACTTTCTAGTTGAAGGTATTGCAGTCAGTAACAAGGTACTTTTGTACTTATGAGCAAGTGCTAGGTACAGATCAACTTAATGTTTATTTGAAAAAAATGCAAAATTGTGCTTGATCTCAGATACAGGCACCGATTGGGAGGAAATTACGATGCTATGAACATCTTGTTATTATTGTGTAAGCATAACACATTTTGGATCAAGAGATCACAATTTTCTTGATTCACATGCATTTCTTAACACAGGCATAACAGGAAACCTTTGTCTGTAGATGGAGACCCTGGAACATAAGATGGAGAATTACAGTAGGTTTTGGACATCTCGAGAAGTTGTTCATCACATTGATTTTTCTCAATAGATTCATATCAAGGCCCGGGTGTATAAGAATGCCCAACATATTCTATGGCTGCAACTGTATGCCAGGGGGGAGGTACAGTTATCTCAAGGCACCATAGTATATATGAAGTAGCAATTGTCTTGTTCCTTGGATGCACAAACTTGTATCTTAGAACTTTCATACTAATTTCCGTTGCCTCTATACACACACTTGCATGGTTGCCGATGAGGTGTTGGTGATGGGATTGGTTGCCGAGATGCACTAGCTAGGGGGTATGGCCATAGTGAAAATATACTTGGCCACAATTTAGTTTTCTTGATGAACTGATTTATCAATTATTTAATTATTTGTGGTAGTTGCTAAGGAATGGTACTGGGCATATTGATTCAGAAAGCACAATACTTTTAGTAATTTGTATGAGTTAGGAATTAGAAATTATATGCTCTTTGTATGGGATTTCAATTTTTCAAAAAGTAGGTTTATGTTATAATAAGATTTATTCTGAGACTTGTGTTGCACGTGCATGCTTACTAGTAATAAAAAAACTTACCAATAACTGTGTCAAGCTACTCTTCAACTTCCTCGACGTTGACGTGACTCACCCGACCTCTAGTGAAAGCATTTGCTTTCTTTCCAGAGCTTCCATTGCCATTACCATTCTTTGCCTTAGAACAAGCATTGGCGTAGTGTCCTATCTTCCCGCACTTGAAACAAGTAAAGTGACTCAGATCCTTCGTGGCAGGTGTCGCGGGGTTGTAACGGCTCTGACTGTTGTTACTTCCATTACCATTTCCATTCTTGGGGCCACTATGGTTATGTGAACTTCCTCCATTGTGAGAATGGCCTCGAGGGTTATGATGGGTGTCTCCTCCTGATTACATGGTAAAACGTAGCTTCTATTGAGCTCCAGAGGTGTACTTCCCCTGTCCATACTTCGGTTTGCGGCTCTCTATCTTCTGCTTCTTGCCTTCAATCATGAGGGTGCTATCTACTAGCTCCTGATAGTTGGTGAATGTTGCCACCATCAACTGCATACTTAGCTCATCATTCAGCCCCTCAAGAAACTTCTCCCGCTTTGCGGCATGTGTAGCCACATCATCTGGGCGTAGCACGCTAACTTGATGAACTCATCCACGTACTGCGCCACAGTACAATCCCCCTGGCGTAAGTTGCGGAACTCATGTTTCTTCATACTCATGGCTCCAGCTAAGACATGTGCAGTGCGGAAGGCTTGTTGAAACCGATCCCAAGTCACATTGGCCACGGGGAAAGTGGCAGTGTAATTCTCCCACCATGGGGTTGCGGGTCCATCCAGTTGATGTGTGGCAAAGCTCACCTTGTCAGCATCTGTGTAACCTTGAAGTGGTGAGGTCCCTTGCAATCTTGCGGAGCCAGTCATCAGCAACAATCGGCTCGGTGCTACTAGAGAACACTGGTGGGTTCAACCTTAGGAAATGGGCTAAGTTGTCAACTGGGTGTGGTGGCGGTGGGTTGTTGTTGTTGTTGTTGCCTTGGTTCCGGACTAGAAACTGCATCAAGGCATTCTGCTGTTGGATCAACTGGGTGAGCTCCGGTGGGAAGGTGAATGTGGGGTCACGTCTTGGAGGCATCTGATGGGTTTAGAGGGGTGAGAATAGAATAGAGTGAGGTCTAAAGAGATAGTTCACTACCCATATGCACATGTGACAACCAAATTCATTCCACACCACTCAATATCAAACAAGATTCATACAATCGATCTAAACTACCGTTACAAAATCTCGCGGACGATTACTATATACATGGAAGAACTCTAATGGTAATATGGTGGTCGACTAGAAATTTTGATCGGTTGAAGACTCCATAATATCTGCTCCACCTTCGTCTTCATAATCATCATTGCTGTCGGGGTCGGAGTCTGTGTTGTCTAGTATGATGTAGTCTTCTGAACGAATATCCACTCCAGGTTTAGGATCCCCCATGAATATTCCTAGTTTCCTCTTTAGGTCTTCATTCTTCTCCAGTAGTACAACAATTTCCTCTTCATATCCATCGCGTGTAGCCTTGAGTGCCTCTTCTAGCACCATGTTCCGGGTCATCACCTTCTTTGTGTCTATCATGTTGGCGCACATCTGGTTCTCATAACGACGAATGTGCTGAATCAACTCCTGTATGTAGGCTGCAATAGATTTATCCTTCTTGGTGTGAATCATCTCCCATTGCTCATCTTGGCGTCCAAATATCTGGTAGGTCGCGTCTTTAAGATCCTTGTTGTACACCTCGCCTACGCGTCCAATGGCGATGTGGGCGGCCATGCTCTTTCCCAAACTCTAGGTTGGTGCATTAAAGGAAAACTCGGTGGGCTTAGTAATTGGTGCAAAAGTCCTTCCTGGAACACGAACTTGAATCATCCCGCGCTCCTCTTCTGGTAAAGTGGTGGTGAAGGTTCCGGTGAAGCTTGGTATGCCAATGTTCAGCTACCTAGTGACTTCCTTCAAGTGTCATCCGAAAGGGGTGTCGTCATCCGGTTGGGTTAACTTGTTCCTTGGGTCCGCCATATATAGAGTAGAAATGGAAAAGAGTTAGAAATGAGTAGACAAGAGTATCCTGTGGCTTTTCCTAGTGATCCCGTCCTATAGTCAGCGTGTGCTCCGATACCAACTTCTAGTGACCCAATCCCAATTGACCGTAGTCTCTGTGCTTAAGTGTCATCCCTAGATCGGTATTGCTGACACACAGTACTCGAGGATTTATAGCAGAGTTTCAATCACACACTTATTACATCAAGTGACTCAAAAAGAGTACTTATTACAATAATATGGCTGAAGTCCATCTAAATAAGATAACTATAGAAGCATTGAAGATAAATGAGTCCATCCAACTCCACGGCAAAACTGAGTGCATGACAACGACCTATCACACCTTACTCTTCGTCTGAAAATTATACAACATGATACGTTGCAGCCATATAGGTCAGCACATGGAATATGCTGGCAAGACAACACTATAGAGCAAAGAACAAATAACAGCTATCACTACATGCATATTTGGCTGGTGGAGGCTCTAAGTTAACATTTGCATAAAGCTAATTTTTCCCTACAACAAAAGGAATATATTTTATTTAACTACAAAGTTTACGTCATTATTGAGAAGGTACCCCCAAATCAATCCCAAAATAATAATTATAACCCAACAAATTAATTAAGTAGAGTGATGAGATCAAATTAATAATTCAAATACCAGATAGTTAAGATGTCCATAACCGGGGACACGACTAATCATGATTAGTTTATACACTCTACAGAGGTTTGCGCACTTTTCCCCACAAGACTCAATCTCCTCCATTGAATTTCTCGCACAACTTGATGTTTGAGAAATGGATGATCGAGACACGGTTTTTCCGAAGAGGTCCCCTCAACCGATAGATAGGCCGGTAGACCTACAATCGCCTACATCTACTAGCCCATCATGGAAAGGATTCCCACAACTTACTCAACTATGCGAGAGCCCATAATGGCATGTGGCTGCACATGGAAGTTTCTAGAACGAATAATCTTATGATCCCTTTGAGCCTGGGTGGCATTCCATACGATGATCACACGGGTTCCCCGGGATCTCCTGGGACAACACTTGATTCCCTAGGTGCCCACAACCATTTCCACCCAGATGTGTATTAAAGTAACCACATTAATTTTCCCTTAGATAATATTACTCTCGCAGCTTTCATGAATGTCACATACCGAAACCACGTCTACGAGCATAGCAATGTGAGCATAACGTATAATACCCGGGGTTGATAAAAGATAATAGGTTCCTAACTCATAAACTACTTAGCCACACCCACATGTTACCAATCCTACTCATGTAATGTTTGAGGGTTGAGACTAATGCATTAGAACTGGGTAATAAAGGGATATGATCAAAGTGTTACTTGCCTTGCTGACGATCGGAAAACCCTAGAGATTCTCGCATTCTTGAGACTCTATCATAAACAAACAATGGCATACATAAGAACTCAAGCATAAGATGCAAAGGTAAAATGAAAATAAAAAGATCTCAACAAAAAATTCAAGTGAAAATCTTCGATTTGCAAAATGAATCAGTCGAATCGGAGCTACGAAACTCATACTACGATAAAACAAGTTCCAAATAAAATCTGCTTGAAACCAAATTTTAAATATTCAAAAACATGTTTAAGTTGGCTATCTAAACATAGGGGAATGTAATGAAGAATTTGGCATTGGTTTCATTGGATTTGGCTAAACGAGCAAAAAGTTTTGAGGGTTTAAAGATCAGGGATTAATCTGTAAGAAAACTAATCATGGATAGGTCCCTAGCCGAAAATAAAGCTAAAAAGAAAAATCTAACGAACGCACGTTCGCTAACAGAAACTATCGAACGAAAGCGTTCACTAACAGATCTAAACGAACGAACGTTTGGTAATTAAACTAATCTAATAAAATAAACCGATCTGAAAAGAAAAAACCAGGGCGGGTTTATTCGGCGGTTATACCGGTTCATGAAAAAAACTGGCGACGGATAGGATCAGGCTCCGGCGGCTTCGGGCGGGGTGGTGCGGCAGCGGCCCTGCGAGGCGGCGTCAGCGGCTTGCGGCAGGCGGCAGCGATGCGGCAGGCGGCGGCGGTGTGAGGAGCAGGGGGCCGGGGTCTCGCCTTTTAAAGGCGGGGTCGGGCGGTGGCTTGGGCAGGGGGCCAGGCGGCGGCCGCGGCGCGGGTCCGAGTCGGACTCCGCGGTGGCAGGGCATATGGCGGTCGTACTCCCAGCCGGAGTCGGTCGCGGGCAAGGCGATCGGCCGGCTGGGCCTTCGGCCTAGTTCGATCGGGAAGATTTTTTTAATTCTGAAATGAAGAAAAATCCAAATAAAATCCTAAAAAATCAATAATAATTTTCGCCGTCCTCTCCTAATATTTAGGACAACATGAACTTTTTTCTCGGCTAAATGCAATTTCTTTAAAAATGCACATTTCCCTAATTTAACCGAATAAAATTTTCAAATAAAATATATTTTTATTCAAAATTAAATTTCCATTATTTCCTTGCTATTTTGAAGAAGTGATCTTATCTTCTCTCATTATTTATTTATTTTGAAATTAATTGGAAAAATAATTTCAATTAAAAAAATCACTTTGATCCAATTTACCAATTTTGAAAATTCAAAAATGGATTTTTGTGAAAACCTCCAACTCTTTCAAATGGTCCTTGAGTTGCTTAAGGTCTGTAGAATCAAAATGTCCGAATAAATCAAATTCAAAATGCACAAATCATTGATGCATATGATGACCTGGTGATTAACATCCAATTTGAAAATTGGGATGTTACAAAAACATATAAAAAACAGCAGCTGGCACTTGGCACTATGTCAACAGTGAAGGAAATATGCCCTAGAGCCAATAATAAAGTTGTTATTTATATTTCCCTATATCATGATAGATTTTTATTATTCATGCTAGAATTGTATTAATCGGAAACTTGATACCTGTGTGAATACATAGACAAAACAAAGTGTCCCTAGTATGCCTCTACTTGACTAGTTTGTTAATCAAATACGGTTAAGTTTCCTAACCATAGACATGTGTTGTCATTTGATGAACGACATCACATAATTAGAGAATGATGTAATGGACAAGACCCATCCGTTAGCTTAGCATAATGATCGTTAAGTTTTATTGCTATTGCTTTCTTCATGACTTATACATATTCCTCTGACTATGAGATTATGCAACTCCCGAATACCAGAGGAACACCTTGTGTGCTATCAAACGTCACAACGTCATTGGGTGATTTTAAAGATGCTCTACAGGTGTCTCCTAAGGTGTTTGTTGTATTTGCATAGATCAAGATTACGATTTGTCACTCCGAGTATCGGAGAGGTATCTCACTATAAGCCTTGCAAGCAATGTGACTAATGAGTTAGTTATAGGATGACGCATTATAGATTCGAGTAAAGAGACTTGCCGGTAACTAGATTGAACTAGGTATGATGATACCGACGATCGAATCTCGGGTAAGTAACATACCGATGACAAAGGGAATAACGTATGTTGTTATTGTGGTTTGATCGATAAAGATCTTCGTAGAATATGTAGGAACCAATATGAGCATCCAGGTTCAGCTATTGGTTATTGACCGAAGATGTGTCTCGGTCTTGTCTACATAGTTCTTGAACCCGTAGGGTCCGCACGCTTAGTGTTCGATGATGATTTGTATTATGAGTTATGTGTTTTGGTGACCGAAGTTTGTTCGGAGTCCCGGACGAGATCACGGACATGATGAGGAGTCTCGAAATGGTCGAGAGGTAAAGATCGATATATTAGACAATAGTATTTGGACACTGGAATGGTTTCGGGATGTTTCGGATATTTATCGGAGTACCGAGGGGTTACGGGATCCCCCCGGGGAATTAATGGGCCAACATGGGCCATAGGGGAGAGAGAGGGGAGCCCACAAGGGGTGGCACGCGCCCCCTTCCCCATGGGTTGTCCGGATTGGACAAGGGGAAGGGGGCACGACTGCGTTTCCTTTCCCCTCTTCCTCTCCTTCCCTCTTTCCCCCTCCATGAGAAGGAAAAAAGGGGGGCGAATCCTACTATATCTGGAGTCCTAGTAGGACTCCCCCCTCTTTGCGCGCCCTCTAGTGGCCAGCCTCCTCGTCTCCCACCTTTATATATGTGCTAAGGGCACCCCTTGGAGACACACCAATTGTTCCAAGCCGTGTGCGGCGTCTCTCTCCACGGTTTACTCCTCCGGTCATACTCACGTACTGCTTACACTAGTACAGCGAGGTGCTAAACAAATGGTTTTAACCCCTTTCCACGACGGCATTTGGAACCGTCGCCAAGTGAGCGTTGGCGATAGGGGGGTCCTTCCCACACAACCCAGAAACCGTCGGGGATATGCCCACCTGGCACACACACTCGGCAAAATGAGGCTGTGTGTGACCGACGAGCACTCAAATACAGCAATACGTACAGTAGTGCCAAAAAATACAATTATACAGGTCAAATCATTTCCAGTGTAAGTACATCCCACACAGCCAGTCACCGCTAAACGTTTCCGTTCATATATACATCCCACACAGTCACTCCAAGGAATACTTTTGCGCAAGGTGGTGTAACACAGATAGTTTTCAACAGAATGTCGTGTCTGATTGTTCATTGATCCAACACGGTTTATTCCTAGAAATTGTGTGCATTGCCAGAGGTCATCGCCCACTATGTTTTCTTAATAACCATTTGCAATAGGAAAACCCAATTTGCAAGCTAATTGGTCAATTAGTGGGCTAATTGCCCTATTATTAATAATCCATTTACTAATCTAATTGACTTTCATATTAAGCACATAATATATTCCATTTCCATATTAAGGAAGCAGGATTTCATAGTTGAAATACATCGGAGTACAACATGATATAGCTTCAGCACTCAGCTAGCCCATTACACAACTGCACCAGCAACAAGTATCACATGCAACATCTAGAACCTTTCGAAATTAGCATCATAAATGGTACATAGAGAGATGCATCTCATATGGAAAACTACTGAAGCGACAGGCGAATATTGAGGTTTCATTCATGTTGAAGGTCTTTGCAACTTCGGGCCAGTGCCTGTGGATGATTGACCGTCCATCCTTCGACCTCTTCAGGAACACTTCAATATTGAACCGTGGGTGTTGTATGAAAACTTTCCTTGCCTCCTAACCACAGAGGTGGTTTGAGAGGTAATCATCAGTGAGGCTTGAAAACAAGGACATGCATAAATATCTTCTCTATATTAGAAATGGGGCAAGGGAATGAAAAAAGGCAAGGTATAATAGTTAGTACCATCTTGTAAACCTCAGCGCTTCCCATTGTTAACCTGCAACACATATAAGGTAGTTAGTCATCAGGTCAAGTAAGGGTTCGCATGCTATCAGTAAAATATGTTGATGATAAATAAGCACATTGCAGATTCATCAGATTAATTCAAGCCACATGGAAAACCCATTTATCCAAACCAAGCATGATTAAAAACTAGGAAATATAGCACTCGTATATGTTTCTCATGTATTAAGTGCAGCCAAATTCGATTTATTCCTCACAAGGTATACAATAACAGAATGCAGCCACAACAATTGAACATCGGAGTCTAGAATTGAACCAAGCTGTTAACTAAACACCACAACAAATGAACCTAACGTTAACTTAGCACCATATTGCAAAATATAACATACTCCTAATAGAAGCTCTGACAGTTAAACAAACCAAGCATGCTTAACAACTTGGAAATATAGTAATTGTATTTGTTTCTCATGTATTTAGTATAGCCAAATTCGATTTATTCCTCACATGGTATACAATAATAGAATGCAGCCACAACAATTGAACATCGCATTGGAGAATTGAACCAAGTAGTTAACTAAACACCACAACAAATGAACCAAACGTTAACTGAGCACCACATTGCACAATATAACATACTCGTAATAGAAGATCGGATAGTTAACCAAACCAAGCATGCTTAACAACTTGGAAATATTGCACCCTGAAGAACTGAACACCACATTGCACGATGTATAGAACATATACACTATAGCAAAAGATTGCATGGTAAAAGTAGGTTGCACAATTCACTAGAATTTATTAAATAAAGGCAGTAGCTAGCAAACTGAACATGGATCCTTATAGCGAGCTAATAAGACAAGCTATTCCTCATTGTCGGTGGTATCGATGACGATTGGCTCCTTGGACATGGAAGAGGGCGAGGGCTCCACATCGTGGGTTCCCTTGTTATAGTGGTGAGTTGCCTGAGCTACTCCGGGCACCAACCTGCTGGCTCTCGAGATGAGGTAAGCATGTGCACGCTGCGAAAACACCTCGTAGTGTTTGTCGAAGGCACCGACGATGGCCTCGAGAAAACGCCATGAACTGTCATTTAAAGCAGCCAACCACGTCGCGGTGTCAGCACGCGAGGCGTCAATGGTGGCCTGATGGTGAGGTGCTCCTCCAATATCTGGGGGTCAGCACGAATGGCAGCCATCGCGATCTCATCCGCGTGTGCGGCCGCAATTTGCTTCTCCGCTGCCAAATGCTCCTTGAGATCCTGGCTATACTGCATGCACCATGGGTTAGGCCGGTTCTTATTTGGTGGAGGGGTTGGTGATTTCGGTGGAAGGTATCGCACTCACACCGGCAGACGGGGCATGTGGGATGTGGATGGAGGAGGAGGATGGGGGTCGGGTGTGGATTACCTGCCTGGATAGGCGAGGCCAAGCAGCATGAAGGAGGGTCGCAGGCGAGGAGGCAGCGCTGCAAGCAAGGAGTGAAGATTTCAACTTGGGAAGGAAGGCGGAAATAGGGGAAATGTGGCTTTTGGTAAGGGGGTGTGGCGGGGAGGTAGATATTTCGGCGGAAGCCTAACATTTGGAATGGTTTCAGCGAAAAAACTGGCGTGCAAAGTGTCCTCAGACACGGTCCCTTATTCAGAGCGGGATATGGACTATAGCCGTCGCACCTTCTCGCGTAAGCCGTACGCGTACTATACTCCAATGGTGCTCCAAGATATTTTGTGCTGCATCTCACACGGTTGGTTATCATAAATTGTGTGGGATCTACTTGATTTTTTTGTCTTGATTTGAATTACATAATGGGGTTATAGCGGCCATGGACGATGTGTGAATTGCTAGACCTTTCATCTGCAGTCAACATGCAACTATATGTGTGTCTTAAAACAATTGTAATTATTCAGGGTTCGTTTGGACATTTTTATGCATTAGCTGAGTTTTCAATGCATTAATGTGCATAATTCAAATTTTAACTACATGCACATGCTCAATTGCATATAAATTGGTTGAAAAAACAAATCTTTGTCCTTGGGTGCATGTTTAGGTCCCATGCAAGAAATGAGAATGAATGTCAAACACCCTGCCACCGTCACTCGGCCTTAAACATTGAGATACCTTGTTTTTAAATTCTAGTAAATCCAAAACTCATCTGATATTCATGAAACTTGGCATGCTATCAAGGAGCGGCATTAACAGGTCGTGGTAAAATTTTTGTCCCATTTGGGGCAGGTTTGGGTATATGCTTCTCACAAACCAGAGCTTCTCACAACAAGAATGATGGTTTCGGTAGGGAACGCCCCACCTTTGGAGACGAAACGATATCCATTGTCTCTTATTGCTTTAAAAAAAATCTCGTGTCAACATAGAACAACAGGACTGTTATGTTATTTTTGTGATTTTTCAAGATTCGTTGGACATTCTTATGCATTAACTGAGTTTTCAATGCATTTATGTGCATAATTCAAATTTGAACTACATGCACATGCTCTAGTGCATATAAATTAGTTGAAAAATCAAATATGTGTCCTTGGGTGTATGTTTAGGTCCCATGCAAGAAATGGGAATGAATTTCAAACACCAGGGCACCGTTGATTGCCGGCAAAATGTTGAGATACCTGGTGTTTTTAAATTCTAGTAAATGTGAAACTTGTCTGAAATTCATGAAACTTGGCATGGTATCATGGAGCGGCATCTACAGGCCGTGGTAAAAAGTTTGTCCCATTTGGGGCAGGTTTGGGTATAAGCTTCTCACTAATCAGAGCTTATCACAACAAGCATGATGGTTTCGATAGGGAACGTCCCACCTTTGGGGACGAAACAATATCCATTGCCTCTTATTGCTTTCAATTTTTTCCGCGTGTCAAAATAGGACAACAGGATTGTTGTGTATTTTTGTGATTTTTCGGGGTTCGTTTGGCCATTTTTATGCATTAACTGAGTTTTCAATGCACTTTATGTGCATAATTCAAATTTGAACTACATGCACATGCTCCAGTGCATATAAATTGGTTGAAAAAACAAATATGTGTCCTTGGGTGTATGTTAGGTCCAATGCAAGAAATGGGAATGAATTTCAAACACCAGGGCACCGTTGATTGCCGGCAAAATGTTGAGATACCTGGTTTTTAAATTCTAGTAAATGTGAAACTTGTCTGAAATTCATGAAACTTGGCATGGTATCATGGAGCGGCATCTACAGGCCGTGGTTTTATCGCCTGCTGGGCTGCAACACACACGAGGCCTTTTCGGTCCCTCGGTTAACCGTTGGAGTATCAAACGAAGTCCAAATGGTATGAAACTTGACAGGCGGTCTACCGGTAGTAAACCAAGGCCACTTGGCAAGTCTCGGTCCAATCCGGAAATGTTTAATCCCCACACATGAGAAGAAGGTAGAAATGACCACCGGAGGGGAACGAAGCGCCGGAATGCAAAACGGACAACGGGGAAAATGCTCGGATGCATGAGACGAACACGTATGCAAAAGAAATGCACATGATGACATGATATGCAATGCATGACAAGCAAGCAATGACAAGGCAACAACAGCGAATAACTGAACGACACCTGGCACATCGGTCTCGGGGCGTTACAACACTCCACCACTACGAGAGGATCTCGTCCCGAGATCTAGAATGGCACCGGAGGGACAAACGGAAGAGAAAGAGAAGAGGTAAGACTAAGTTGGTTCTTTGACAAACAAGTGAAACCAAAGAACCTTGAAAAGGTTAAACAAATTCGAGAAAAGAATACAACGAAGGTGAACAAGGTCAAAAACTCTCCGTTAGCAAAGAGGGACAAAGAACATTTGCGAAAAACCTTTTGGTTGAAGGGAAGATATATATTGAAAACACGCTGGTTAAGGAAGGGGATCAAGGAGGACCAAATTCGAATGGCACTCCGGTGGAAAAGTGACACAAGACTAGATAAGATGAAAAGAACTTGAGCAGTGGACACGACACTCCGGTTCAATGGATAAGCACGTTTAGAACATGATTTTTTGACAAACGAGATGATGGGTTGAAAAGAGCAACATCACAATGACTCCGGAACAAAGGGAAAACAAGATCTTGAGAGAGCACGGTTACAACAAATGCTAGAATGGAGTTGTTGAAAATCAACAACGAAAAGAATAATCTTGATATGGTGTTATGAAATACATCTCAAAATTATGAGGTGACAACCTGCCACTCACGAGAAGAAGAATTGGATTGGCATGAATAAGGAGACGAGAAGCTTATCACCGGAAGGATATATGAAGAACTTGGATCATATATGAGCACAATTATAGAAACAATCCTTAGGAAAGGCTTTTGGTGAAATATAACCCAAGATAAATCCAACGAGGAGGTTGATGGATTTAAAATATCTCAGTCTTGACCACATGTGAATCATGAAAACATGACTCAAATTATCAAAACGACATAATACCACCTCCAAGAATATGGAAGACAGAGTTGCACTCCGGATAGCAAGAAGAAGAAAGCTAGAACTTCTTAGAAGAGAATCTTGAAGAAAAGCTTGGAGAAGGAATTAACTCCTTGATGAACCATCATGTAGAACCTCCAAGAAGAAACTCCGGTAAAAAAAGAATAAAAAGAAAGAGAAAATGAAAACACAAGGTGAACCCTTGCAATGATTTAGATGGATATCCGTGATAATTAGAGCTTGGAACTCCGGGAAGAAAAGATAAGATGAACAATTGAGATCTTGATGAACCTCCGGAATAGGGAAATAATCATTTGGATGAAACAAGAATTAGAATTACATTATGCTTAACCTTCACCAATTAAATTGATGACAATCAACGGGTTTGGCATATTACTTATTCTCGTAGAAAAGATTAAGAGAGATATAACACCAGACTTGGGAAGGTATTGAACGAATGGAAGGTTTGAAACAACGAATAAATTGATATGATAAGAAGGAAGAAGAAATCTTGAACGAACCACCGTAAGAATTGCAAATGAACGAATAAAAGATAACGAAACACCGGGAAGAATTGAAAAAAGAACAAAGAAGCTAGAGGGGATTTAGATACATGAGAACGAAGAGATCACGAGCTGATAAGAGAATACTTGAATGATGCGCTGGTAAGATTTAGAGAAAGAGAGCTGAAAGCTGAGAATGAATAAATCTTAGATGATGGGCTCCGGATAATCAGACTGAGAAGACTCTTGAATAGCTCCGGATGGGTGAAAAGAATTCCCACAATTTAAAATAATTATGAGAGGATGGCAACAAGCTAGAATCACGAATGTTTGATAGATCGAAACAGAATTCAAGGGGAAACTCTTCTTCGGTCTTCAAAATCCGAGAATGACGACGAGAACCAGCACCAAATTGTTGAGACACTCCGGAATGATTAAAAGAGGAGAGGTTGAGCCAACGATGAAAAGAATTTGCAAGAATTTGGAGAAAACATATGACTGATGATGAATCATTCTTACGTCAACTTCAAAAGAAATTTGAGGATAGCTCCGGGAAGACTGGGAGAGTCAGGTAAGATCCTGGGAACAGACCTGTGGGTTAGGGCCCACTCAAAAGAAGCATCGTTGAAATGATTTAAAAGAGAGGTTGCACCGGTTGAATTAAATGACTTGAATGAGATAACGACCTCGAAAGAGCTTGAACGAATGCAGAGTGGAAACACGAATCTTCGAGATATCTTGAGCACTCCGGAACAATTAAATAGCGAGAAGTGAATGAATATGAGGTGCACCGGCATGAGAGGGTATTTGAAACGAGGAGAAAGATATGATCAATAATGCTTGAATTGGTTCCACCGGAGAAGAAAAAGAATGAAGAATAATGAACTTGAGGCTCCGTTAGGATCTTCATGAGAATCACCGAGTAAGAACATTGATTGAAAAGAAAGAAGAGACTTCACATGAATAAAAGGATACTTGATCAAGAAATTTGAGTCCTTAAAGAAAAAAACAAGGGAGGGAGGGCGGGAAAAACAAAGTCAACTTGGAGATGGATGAAACAAACGACCGTTGAGAAGAAGTGATAAATGATCTTGTGAGTGTTGAAAATGAACGGATCCACTTGAAGAGAAGCACACCGGTTAAAAAGGATTGACATGGCAATCTCGATGATCGAGAAGGATTAGTATTCACATAGGAATATGAGAACACCGTTTAGAAAAGGTATGGAATCAACACTTGACATTGAAGCAACTCGAATACCACAACTCAAAACAAAACAAAGGATTGGCTCGCAGACTAAGCCGGAACAAACATATGATAGAGATTTTGTCCGAAGTTTTCGTGGTGGGGCCTACACGGGCTCGATCGTACAACACCATCATGTACAAGGCAGTGCACATGACATACGAAGCGTCCCCGAGTCGGCATAGCCAAGGACTCTTTAAGACACAACGAGACCACTGTAAAACCGACCGTGAATAGGCGGACCACTAGACGTCGAACCCCAATTTCATATCATATATCCGTCGGAAAGATATCCTAAGAGCTACTTGAATTCCCACCTATGAAACTCCAAAAAATTTCCGGTTATGCAATCAGGTGTTGGGGATATAGGGGAAGCATAATATCTCACCCAAACTAGCAAATCCTACATCCAGCTGTATCCATCCTTCAACACATAACCAAGAAACCTTCGAAAATCATCTACCTCAACCTTCGAAAAGCATCCGTTATACAAGTTATGGCGATACTCCCGAACTCCTGCCCCAGTACTGCGTGGCGTCGAGGTTATCTCACCAACGAACTACATAAAAGAGATTTTCGATGTCGGCGTACTAAACTCAGGTATTTCAGAACCGCAACGATAAAATTATGACGACAACACCTCGGAGCTCAACTCCCTGGGACACTTCCACTAAACCCGTGACAGGAGGCACCAAGACAATGTTCTCGTCATAAAACCATCGAAACGATTCCAAGATACCCGCGTGATCCTAAAAAAAATTTAGTGAAATTTGAGAAGAGAAGATTCAAAACTCTACGTCAGGATGCCTTACCAGAGCGATGAGGAGACTGGGAAGTAAAAAGAATTCCTAAACTCTCCGATATAAAATTCCTAAATGACTCAAAACATTTTTTTCTAGACTCAACAACGACTGCTAAAAACGATCAATCAGTGGGGGCACCTAAGGTCGGGGAAGGCTCTGATACCAACTTGTAACACCCTCGATGCGACTATATCTCCCACGTGTCGAGGCACGACTTAGAGGCATAATCGCATTGAAGGCATATGTTGCAAGTGAGGTAATCTTCACACAACCCATGTAATATAATAAGGGAAAGAGGTTACATAGTTGGCTTACAATCGCCACTTCACACAATTATATGAATAGAGCATTACATCATCCAGATACAATCAAGGTCCGACTACGGAACCCAAAACAAAAGAAGAACCCCAAATGCAACAAAGGTCCCCGATCGACCCCAACTGGGCTCCACTACTGATCAACTAGAATGAAACAGCATAAAAGGCAAGATCTTCATCGAGCTCCTACTGAGCTTGGTTGCTTCATCTGCACGGTCTCATCGACACCTGCAAGCTGGTTTTGGAAGTATCTGTGAGCCACGGGGACTCAGCAATCTCGCACCCTCGCGATCAAGACTATTTAAGCTTATGGGTAAGGTAAAAGGTATGTGGTGGAGCTGCAGCAAGCGACTAGCATATATGGTGGCTAACATATGGAAATGAGAGCGAGAAGAGAAGGCAAAGCACGGTCGATAAAAGTATGATCAAGAAGTGATCCTATAGCAACCTACGTCAAGCATAACTCCAACAACCGTGTTCACTTCCCGGACACCGCCGGAAAGAGACCGTCACGGTTACACACGCGGTTGATTCATTTTAATTAAAGTCAAATTCAAGTTTTCTACAATCGGACATTAACAAATTCCCATCTGCCCATAACCGCGGGCACGGCTTTCGAAAGTTCAAATCCCTGCAGGGGTGTCCCAACTTAGCCCATCACAAGCTCTCACGGTCAACGAAGGAATAGACCTCCTTCCGAGACATTCCGATCAGACTCGGTATCCCGGTACTCCAAGACATCCTCGACAATGGTAAAACAAGTCCAGCAAGACCACCCGATGCGCCGACATCCCGATAGGAGCTGCACATATCTCGTTCTCAGGGAAACACCGGATAAGCAATCCGTACAACTAAAACCAGCCCTCGAGTTTCCCCGAGGTGGCGCTGCAAGGGGATCTAGTTTGGACCAACACTTAGACAAGCACTGGCCCGGGGGGTTTAAAATAAGATGACCCTTGGGATGCGCGACTCCCAAGGGAAAAGGCTAGGTGGCGAATGGTAAAACCAAGGTTGGGCCTTGCTGGAGGAGTTTTATTCAAAGCGAACTGTCAAGGGGTTCCCATTATAACCCAACCGCGTAAGGAACGCAAAATCCGGGAACATAACACCGATATGACGGAAACTAGGGCGGCAAGAGTGGAACAAAACACTAGGCATAAGGCCGAGCCTTCCACCCTTTACCAAGTATATAGATGCATTAATTAAATAAGATATAATGTGATATCCCAACAAGTAAACATGTTCCAACAAGGGACAACATCTCCATGGTCCAACAAGAAACAAACTTCGATCTTCACCTGCAACTAACAACGCTATAAGAGGGGCTAAGCAAAGTGGTAACATAGCCAAACAACGGTTTGCTAGGACATGGTGGGTTAGAGGTTTGGCATGGCAATTTGGGAGGCTTGAAAGCAAGTGGTAGGCATCGTAGCATTGGCATCGCAAAAGAGCGAGCATCTAGCAAAGCAAAGATAGTAGTGATTTCGAGGGTATGATCATCTTGCCTGAGATCCCGCAAGGAAGAAGAACGAGTCCATGAAGAAGACAAACGGACGTAGACGAACGGGTCCTCACAAACGCGATGTTATCGGAACCAACCCGAAGAAGCAACACCGGAAAGAAGCACACAACATAGTAAACAACCACCACAAAATCATGGCATGATGCACAACCAAGTATGATGCATGACCGGTTTAAAGAAGCATGGCATGGCAAAGTGCACAAACAATCCTACAAATTAAGTGGAGCACAATATGCAACGGAGTTGCATATTGACGAGATACCACGATAAGTTATTTAGTTTGATCCCGTTTATGTACCCAACAATATTAAATGTTGTTAAACATGGCAAGAGGGTGAAGCAAAGAAACTACACATCTAGTCAAGGTTAAATGAGGCCGGAAGCAACGAATCAACAAATCCGGAAACTCCTCATGTGCATATATTAGGTTAGGTCTTGTTCTGCCCTTAACCATATTTTAGAGTTGTTAGGCATGCAAAACAATGTCACCAAGATAAACTAGGCAAAATTCTACCCCATTTACATATAAAGATTATTTAATTTGGAGCTACGGTTGAATAGTTATGAATTAAATCATTTTAGCATGGCATAGGAGCAATTTTAAACAAACATCATTTTAAACATTTTAAACATGGATGAAAGTGACATATTATTAAACTAGACAAAATTCTGAGCAAGTTTCATATATAAAATGTTTTAATCTGATGCACGGTTGTGAAGTTATTAAATGCATGAACAATAGGGGTTTTTTGCAAATCTGAAATACTCTGGATAATTGGACAAATTCACAGATCTGAAAAAAAAATGTCATCGGGCTGCATCTAGATCATGAAGCGCAACAAAGGAAAAATCAGGGGCTGCTCACCCTGGGCCTTGGGAGCCCGCGATGCTGGGCCTTGGAGAGGGAGGCGGCCCACGCGAGCGAGGGGGAGGCGGCCCATGAGTGGACGCTCGTCGTCTCCTCGACAGGAGAAAGAGCGAGGCCATGGCGGCGCCTGCGACGGCAGGCAAAGGGTTCCGGCGAGCTTCGAGGCGAGGCAGGGCGGACCCTGGTAGATCCGGCGAGGCCGGATCCGATCCGGGCGAAGACGGCGGCGCTCGCGGCGACGAGGACAGGCAACGAGGAGGAGAAGGCCGGCGGAGAGGGGCCGGCGAGGCTGACGAACTCCGGCGAGCGGTCGAAGGAGCGGCGAGGTCGCAGGGGAACCAGATCCATGGCGAGGGTGCCGGATCCATGGAGGTCCCGTGGTGCGCCAGCAACCACGGCGAGCGGTGGCGATCCATAAGGCGGCGGGGATGCTGCGGGTCTGCTCTGGCGGCGAAGGCGCGTGGTGGCGTGGTGGCAGCAGAGAGAAGAGCCAGGCGGCGCGGGATCCGTGCCGCAGCGGGCGAGCGGCGGCGACCCGCGGGCCTGCGCGGGCTCGCGATGGGCTCCGCGGGCCGCGGCGAAGTGGGGCGGCACAGTGGGCTGAGGTGGCGGGCACCGATTGGGTGAGGGCGGCGGCGTGATGACGTGGCATCCTCTGATTCGCCGGAGTGATGTGGAGGCTGGACATGTCCGGCGGCGGGGATTTTTGTCCGGTGGCGCGAGGTAGGGGAAGGCTAGGGTTAGACCTGCGCGGAATTTTCGAGGAGAGCCACATATATATAGTTAGAGGGAGCTAGGAGAGTCCAAATGAGGTGCGGTTTTCGGCCACGCGATCGTGATCGAACACTCTAGATGATGGAGCAGAGTTAGGTGGGTTTTGGGCCAAATTGAAAGGGTGTTGGGCTGCAACACACACGAGGCCTTTTCGGTCCCTCGGTTAACCGTTGGAGTATCAAACGAAGTCCAAATGGTATGAAACTTGACAGGCGGTCTACCGGTAGTAAACCAAGGCCACTTGGCAAGTCTCGGTCCAATCCGGAAATTTTTAATCCCCACACATGAGAAGAAGGTAGAAATGACCACCGGAGGGGAACGAAGCGCCGGAATGCAAAACGGACAACGGGGAAAATGCTCGGATGCATGAGACGAACACGTATGCAAAAGAAATGCACATGATGACATGATATGCAATGCATGACATGCAAGCAATGACAAGGCAACAACAGCGAATAACTGAATGACACCTGGCACATCGGTCTCAGGGCGTGACATCATGCCAGATCGAAGATGGCACGTTGGTTCATTTTACAAATCCTGCAAACCAAATGGGCGTGTAGCAGTGTTCAAAACTGCATGTAGGCACTAACACATCCTCTTCTTTTGAAGATAATAATAGGCCCGGAGGTGGATAATATTTACAATGACAATCACATCGAATGCCTCCATCTGCATCTCTCAAATATTACTTTGAACTCCTACCGAGGGACCTTACCGGAGATTACACTTGCCAGGTTCTTTCTTGCCATAGCAAAGGTGCTGAGGGTACTGAGGTTGAACATGCATTTAATTACGAAAGACCAATGGTATGATTATCAGAGCCGGCAGGTACTGCAGAATGGATGTGCCTCAAAAAATGCCAAACTTCACATTGTAAGAGCATATGGCAAAGCAATGGGAAGTCACTGTGTCAAACCCATACATGACTTGTCAGCGGCTGGTCCCTTTTCAAAAATGACGCGGTTTGCAATGTTTGAATTTGGGCATTGTAATCTATGAATTTGAACCTTGCAATATTTATGGTATTTGTTATATTGAACCGTTTCTGTTCTCTTGTCTCAACGCAAACAATTCAACAAAGTGAACCGCATGTCATATATCGCACACACCTTGATCTGGCTGACCGTTTGTTTTGTGTTGCCTAATCACAAATAGTTCATCTGAGTGAACTGTACGTTGTACATCGCACACACCTTGATCTGGCTGACCGTTTCTTTTGTGTTGCCTAATCAGAAACAGTTCATCCGAGTGAACCGTATGTTGTACATCGCACACACCTTCATTTGGCTGCCCGTTTCTTTTATTCCTCCTCATCGAAAATGATTAATTGAATGGAACCGTATGCCCTGAATCGCACGCGCAACTAAAATATGAACTGTGTTTGTTGTATCCTCCATCGCAAACGTTTTGCACCTTTTTTGATGGTTTTTTACACCACCGCTTGCAATTATTGCATCGCACACAGTTCGTCGAAGGGTCTCTGATCGTAGTGTCGCGTTAGCAGCATCATGTAGTAGTGTTAGGCAAAGCCCTGTGTGGATCACATAACCATCACCCTCACCACGCGTCGTGCTGACGAAACTCTCCCTCGACCCTGTGCTGGATCAAGAGTTCGAGCGAAGTCATTGAGCTAAACGGGTGCTGAACTCGGAGGTGCCGTACGTTTGGTACTTGATCGGTTGGATCACGAAGACGTTCGACTACATCAACCGCCTTAACCTAACGCTTTAACTTTTAGTCTACGAGGGGTACGTAGACACACTCTCCCCCTCTCATTGTTATACATCCTCTAGATAGATATTGCACGATCGTAGGATTTTTTGAAATTGCATGCTACGTTCCCCAACAAATAGGTTAGTATCAAAAAATGAAATAAAATGATTATAAAACATCCAAGAATGATAATATAACAACATGGAAACTTCAAAAATTATAGATAAGTTGGAGACGTATCAGCCCTTGCCTACAGTAGCTCTTGGCTCTGCCTGAACTCGTGTAGGGATTTGCCCAAGCATTCGACACGATCGCGGTACATCTGGAGCGCGATCTCGAGCTCCAAGTTGGCTATTTCATCGAAGATCACTAGCTCGAGGATGTGACGACCATGTTCCTCTACTGCGCCTAGGTGGACACCGGGGCCAAGGATGCGGGCAAGCTTATAGACCAGCACGTTGGCATCGAACGGGCCGTGGACAAGCCGAATGGTGTGGCCCATGAAAATGCCGCGGCGAGCGTCCAGTGCAAGTACGGCATGACCAACCTTTGGTGCAAGTACGGTGCAGAGGGCCTCTGCCCACTCCTGGCGAGGAATGTGGGTGCTGATGGGATGTGTACCTAGCTGCTATGCCCTATCGACAGCAGGCAAGCGCCAATGGATCCGCTCTTTCTATGCAAGGCGCCGCACCTCTCGCTCTATAGCACTCCAATGGTCTCGCCGTGTGGCGAGCCGTAGCCTATCGGCGCGGACGCGCCTAGCTTGCTCTGCGGCGCACCATCGATCATGTTGTGCGGCGACCTGCAGCCTCTCGGCGCTGACAGGCCTATCTTGATCCGTGGCACAGAAGAGCCATGCGCCAAGGGTCTGCTCAACCTTGGTGATGACGCGCATCATGGTGTCGTCCATCACGTTGCCGGGGAGCGCCTCGGCCTCGACGTGCCGTGGCGCCTGCTCATTTTCCTCGTCAACGAGGTTGGTGGTAGAGCCGGCGCTTTTGTGGGTTGGCATGCTTGGAAAAGGTGGATGTGCTATAGGCTATGCTTGTTGCCTCTGTGCGTCGCGCGCCGCCTAGGTTTATGCGCAATATCACTGGGTGGCGGGAAACCTGTGAGGAAATCGCGGGAAACGGTGGCGTGTTCAAATGCCATCAATTAATGGAAACTTAGCATAGAAGGAACATCGAGCTAACACAAGAAGTAGATGATGATCAGATCATCGTTTATCGTAGTTAATTATGCTTGTAATAGTTTACTTTGGTGTGTGGAAATGTCATGTGTGTATTAGCCACCTATGTAATTGAATGTTTGTCGTGTATTACACACATCATGTTTATGTGAAACGTTTTTGTTCTCTTGGCTCAACACAAACAGTTTATCAGAATGAATTGTATGCCCTCAATTACACACACCTTAATCTGGTTGAACCGTTTCTATCACATTGCCTAATCGAAAACAGTTCATCCGAGTGAACCGTATGCCATATATTGCACACACCTTGATCTGGCTAACCGTTTTATTTTGTGTTTCCTAATCATAAATAGTTCATGCGAGTGAACTGTATGACATATATCGCACACGCGTTCATCTGGCTGCCCATTTCTTTTGTTCAGCCACATCGCAAACAGTTAATTGAACTGAACCGTATGCCCCTCATTGCACACGCAACTAAAATCTGAACCATGTTTGATGCATCCTTCATCGCAAACGCTTTCCACCTTTTTGATGGTTTTTTTACATCACCGTTTGAGATTAATGCATCGACACGATTTCATCAAAGGGTCTCTAATCATAGCATCACTTTAGCAACATCCTTCAGTAGTGAATGCTCAAATAAATGAGATGCGTGATATAGAAACATGTCATCCATCATAAGAGGTTTGTTTTTATGTATAGCATAATGGCTATTCAAATTGTGTAATGCATCACGAGCAACATGTAGAGCATTGTTATTCATGGAATGCATATGGTGCACGCAATGATGAGAATCATGCAAAGTATGGAATGCATTGAAATCTCCTAATATTTATGAGGAAACTATGGGGATCTCCTCAAGACCATTAGTGGAAATATCGCATGGAGAATATTGACAACATCGAAAACAAAGCATATCTGGAACAATGTGATCATGGCATGGCATAGTAGATGAATTGCGCAAATCATGTAAAGGTAGCATAGCAATATCATCGCATGAAAAACAAAAGCCAATGACCATCATCACGTCATCTATGCTATAAGTGCAAAAGGGATTTTTTTAATGGGGCATGCATAGCTACTATGTTGAGATTGAAATGATGCAATGTGGGAGATCTCACTCATAGCATATGACAATTTTAATGGGTTGTCGAACATGATGTGACCAAAAGAATTTTCACATGATATCATATGGAGCATAGCATCACAACTAGGCAACTCCACATGCTCATCATCATATTCATAATAAATTGGCTAGTCATGACATGAGGAAGTGGCACTAACACTGAGCATGGTAATAGGTGTGTCAACATCATGTTATCAATCATTGGTAAGTATTCCACTAGTTGGACAAGAGAAGCACCATCACCTATGTTACCTTTGGGGGGCCACTCATATGGTGTAGGTGAGGAGTCATGATGGAACCATGTAGGGGTGCATCATCGTCCACCATGGCCATCGTCGTCACCGTTGGAGGTATGGACTCGTCGAGGGTAGGCATGTCGTCATGTAGGGGACCTAGCACCAAATAAGAAAACACACTCGGATTAGATGTTAAGTCGTTAGAAATCATAGTGGCCTCACGTGTCCTCTCAACTACCTCACTCACTAAGTGTTGTGCCGCACTCATTCCCTCTATGATGTTCTCACTCATATGGTTAGTGGAGTCACTCAAATGGCTCTCAACCTCACATAGAGTGTGTGGCATGCTCTCGTGTGTGGGGCTAGTGGTGAACACACTCATCCTCTCATAGGAAATGCACTCAATGTCACATGTGGTGGAGTCACTCATATCACTCATGGGGTGGTGGCTCTCCTCACATGGCAAATGGGGCATCTCATCATATGTGGGTGTCGGAGAGATGTAGGTGCAAATGTATCCATGCTCAACTCCTATCACCTCCTTGGGTGAAGGGATAGTCCCATGCTCAATCATGTCATGGTCGTCACCGTGGATGAAGGCCGAATATGGCACATCATCACTCTTTGCATGGATGAAAGCCGAAGATGGCACATCATCACTCTCCTCCAAGACCAAAGAAAAGGTGTCATGTCGGTGTTCTAGCTAGACTCGTAGTATCAGTCCCAATGGGACGTTGTCTTCATGTTGGTGAAGAGGTGTGTGCTCGTCGCGTGGTCGAAGGGGATGGCCCTTGCTTGACCGTCTTGTCACCGTATTGTATGAGGCCCATATGATGTGGCACCTCCTAGCTTTTCTCCATGACTGAAGGGAATTTCCCATGCTCGACCGTCTTCCTTGAGGGGCTTCCAAAGTTGGAAGTGTCGCCCTTGCTCGTAGGTGATTGCCTTGGACTTAATGATGTCCAAGTAGGCGTACTCGTGGGAAGTAAGGGAAGATGTCGTACGTCCAAAGGAGAAGATGCCTTGAAGTCACTTGGTGAAGATGCCAAAGTTGATGATGAAGCCACGGCCTTGGGGTCGATGGTGCTATTCTATAGAGCCGGGTGCATAGGGTGCAAGAGGCCGTGTGCATGGGGTCCTGTGTGCACGGGGGTCGAGGGCCCGTATGCATGGGGGTGGCAGAGAAGACAACTCTCTTCCCGAAGGTCGCTCTTCATGCTCTTGTCCATGGTCTTGGCGGCCATCTTGAAGATGATGACAAAGCCGTATTGTACTTGCATCATGTGGCCACTTCGAAGAGTGCGTCTTGAGCATCACCGCCTTCAATACGATGAAGGGGAGGAAGACTTGTAGGTGGGCAACATGTGTCGGATGTCCTCCATGCGTGCGTCCAACTTGTCGTCGAGGTAGTCCCTTTTCCTTGCTTTGGAGTGTCGTATGTCAATGGCGAGCCGCTCGAGGCGGGCAAAGACCGAAGTTGATGTGCTTTGACTATCCATCACAAGACTCCAGTAGAGGTGAGTAGGAAATGAGAAAAACAATACCAATATGTCGTTTCCCAAAGTTGAGGATGTATCCCGTGTTACTCAATGTTATATGAGAGAATAGTGGAATTGGTACCGGACTTGTTCATTCACACCTACAAAGTGAAGCTTATCGAGTGGCTTGGTTAGTATAAGTGGCACAAAATTCAAGCAATTGTTAGTACATGATGTTGAAAATGTTGAGGAAGATTCACAAAATTGCAATGTAAAACAAGTAGACCAATAGCAATGAATGGCACACGGATAGATAGATGGGGTCGTGCAACCAAGGAACAAGCTCAAAATGTGAAATCCATGGAAAATATTCTTGTTGCACGACTCTAGAGAGGCGCTAGCTCGATTGCTCAGATGGGCAAGATACACTTGTTCACCAACCTAATAGAGTAAACGTGCCATCTTCAATCCCAAGTACGTTATGTATGTATGCTCCAATTGTATGTACTATGCAAAATGGCTCAATGCTATTTCAATTGCTTACAAGCTCTTTTGTATCTTCTCTTTTGCTTAAAAGCTTTTGCTCTTTTTTTGAATATGCTTGATGCTCGAGCGAAGTATGATATGAGACAAGTATGTAATATGCACGGGAGAGACTTGTGGCACAATGATGATAGCAAGATGATTGCACACTAAAAGTAGCTATGCGGCGTAAGCATATTACTAAGGTGCACAAACAGCGTGGCCCGACAATTCTCAACTAGCTAGTCTCGATAGGTAAGGTACGCAATAGGCTCGGGGCTATCAATGCAAAGGGTAGGAAGCTGTACAATGGTGTCGTCGAGGTTACCGTCCTTGGCGATAATGAGTGGCGGTGTCCTCGAAGTCGAACCGTTCCTAAGTAGCGGAAACACCTTAGGAAATGGTGAAAATCCATGAACTCAAAATCTCAAATCTCAAATGTCAAATGGTGGTAGCCGACATGCGGCGGTGGAGACGGAAATGGCAATACAAAAGTGGTGGTGGTGGTTGATGAAGAAGCAACCATCCCTAAGTACCCAAAACACCTTAGGAGACTCAAGTCACTATTCAAGCAACAACAAATGCTATATGGAGCGAAATAGGTTAGGTTGCGGAAAGCTATGGTGGTTTTGCGGATGATTTGGTGGAGGGCCTAGGCAAAGATGCCAAAATGGAAAAAATATGATGGATCCAAATGATTTGGGAACCTATATAGGTGGATGGGGGATGTAAATAGCTACTCAACGAGCTAAAGAACGTAAAAAGCGGACACCGTATGCAAAAGTTATGGCCAAAACAGTGAAGTGCACACGAGTGATGTAGGGGGGCGGTGAGCACGTGGATAGCAGCCCTTGGGAACGGGGTCCAGTGTGCACGGTACAGGTCCGTGGGCATGGGGTGTCCAGAGACTTTTTGGGGGCCCGTGCGCATGGGGTCTACGGCCCATGGACGGCTGGGCGGAAATTTCATGATTTCGGTGCTCGGATTTGAGGTGGATAAGAGAAAATGGGGGTGGGATTCGTGGTGGGGAGATGGGGGAAGGCTAGATCTACTTGCCAAACACCAAAATCATGGATCAAACACAACAAATCTCACAAGAACCAACAAATTCCAATAAATTTTTTGGGGCTAGTTTTGTGGGGATTTTCGAAATTGGGCAAGAACAAGCAAAATTAGGCTAGAAAAGGAGGGGGGCTCCAATTTTGTGAGAAACCTTCTCTCATGATACCATAGTGTTGTAGGGTGGAACCCTAAGATGGCACTGGTGCGCGTCGGTCCTAAACAAACGGTTTTTTACCCATTTACGCAACGGCATTTGGAACCGTCGCCAAGTGAGTGTGGGCGATAGGGGGGTCCTTCCCACACGACCCAGAAACTGTTGGGGATATGCCATCCTGGCACACACGCTCAGCAAAATGAGGTCGCGTGCGACCGGCGAGCACTCAAATACAGAAATACGTATAGTAGTGCTCAAAAAATACAATTGTACACATAAAATCATTTCTGGTCGTAAGTACATCCCACACAATCACTATAAGTAAAACGTTTGCGCAAGGTGGCGTAAATCAAATAGTTTTGAAGTGAATGTCGTGTGTGATTGTTCATTGATGCAACACAGTTTATTCCTAGAAACTGTGTGCGTTGCCTTAGGTCATCGCCCACGGTGTTTTCTCATTAACCGTTTGCAACAAGAAAACCCAATTAGCAAGCTAATTGGCCAATTAGCGGGCTAATTGGCCTATTATTAACAATCCATTTACTAATCTAATTGACATTCATATTAAGCACATAATATATTCCATTTCCATATTAGGGAAGCATGATTTCATAATTGAAATACATCGGAGTACAACATGATCTAGCTTCAGCTCTCAGCTACCCCATTACACAACTGCACTAGCAGCAAGTTTCACATGCAACTTCCAGAACCTTTCGAAATTAGCATCATAGACGATATACAGACAAATGCATCTCATCTGGAAAACTGCTGAAGCCGAAGGCGAATATTGAGCCTGCATTCATGGTGAAGGTCTTTGCAACTTTAGGCCAGTGTATGTGGATGATTGACTGTCCATCCTTCGACCTCTTTAGGAACACTTCAATATTGAACCGTGGGTGTTGTATGAAAACTTTCCTCGCATCCTGACCACAGAGGTGGTTTGAGAGGTAATCATTAGTGAACCCTGAAAACAAGGATGTGCATAAATATATTGGAAACGGGGTAAAGGAATAAAAAAGGCAAGGTATAATAGTTAGTACCATCTTGTAAACCTCAGTGCTTCCCATTGTTTCCTTGCAACACATATAAGGTAGTTAGTCATCAGGTTAAGTAAGGGTTTGCATGCTATTAGTAAAATATGTTGATGAAAAATAAGCACATTGCAGATTCATCAGATTAGTTCCAGCCACATGGGAAACCCATTTATCCAAACCAAGCATGATTAAGAACTAGGAAATATAGCAATTGTATATGTTTCTCATGTATTAAGTGTAGCGAAATTTGATTTATTCCTCACATGGTATATAATAAGAGAATGCAGCCACAACAATTAAACATCGCGCTGTAGAATTGAACCAAGCAGTTAACTAAATATCACAACAAATGAACCAAAAGTTAACTAAGCACCACATTGCACAATATAACATACTCCTAATAGAAGATCAGACATTTAACCAAACCAAGCATGCTTAACAACATGGAAATATAGCAATTGTATTTATTTCTCATGTACTTTGTACAACCAAATTCGATTTATTCCTCACATGGTATACAATAATAGAATGCAACCACATCAATTGAACATCGCATTGGAGAATTGAACCAAGCAGTTAACTAAACACCACAACAAATGAACCGAATGTTAATTTAGCACCGCAGTGCACAATATAACATACTGCTAATAGAAGATCAGACAGGTAACCAAACCAAGCATGCTTGACAACATGGAAATATAGCAACTGTATTTGTTTCTCATGTATTTAGTACTGCCAAATTTGATTTATTGCTCACGTGGTATACAATAAGAGAATGCAACCACATCAATTGAACATCGCATTGCAGAATTGAACCAAGTAGTTAACTAAACACCACAACAAGTGAACCAAGACACAATAAATGAACCAAGCAGTTAACTAAACACTAATTGAACAATATAACATACTCCTAATAGAAGATCAGACAGTTAAGCAAACCAAGCATACTTAACAACTTGGAAATATTGCACCCTGAAGAATTGATCATCACATTTGCAGAATTGAACCAAGTAGTTAATTGAACACCACATTGCAAGACATATAGAAAATATACACTATAGCAGAAGATTGCATGGTGAAAGTAGATAGCACAATTCACTAGAATTTGTTAAGGAGAGGCAGTAGCTAGCAAACTGAGCATGGGTCCTTATAGTGAGCTAATAAGACAAGCTACTACTCACTTTCGAAGATATCGATGACGATTGCCTCCTTGGACATGGAAGAGGGCGAGGACTCCCCATCATGGGTGCCCTCGTTGTAGTGATGAGTTGCCTGAGATGCTCCGGGCACCAACCTGCTGGCTCTCGAGATGAGGTAAGCACGTGCACGCTAAGAAAACACCTCGTAGTCTTCGTCGAAGGCACCGACGGTGGCCTCGAGAAACCGCCACGAACTGTCGTTTAAAGCAGCCAACCGTTTCGCGACATCGGTGCGCGAGGCGTCAACGGTGGCCTCGACGGTGAGGTGCTCCTCCAAGATATGGGGGTAGGCATGAATGGCAGCCTTGGCGACCTCATCCGTGCGTGCGGTCGCGATTGGCTTCTCCGCTGCCAAATGCCCCTTGAGGTCTTCGCTATACTGTGTGCACCATGGCTTAGTCCGGCGCTTATTTGGTGGAGGGGTCGGTGATTTGGGTGGAAGGTGTCGCGCTCGCGTTGGCGGTCGGGGCATGTGGGTTGTGGAAGGAGGAGGAGGATGGGGGTCGGGTGTGGATTACCTGCCTGGATGGGCGAGGCCGAGCAGCGTAAAGGAGGGTCGCCGACGAGGCGGAGGCGGCGCTGCAAGCAAGGAGTGAAGGTTTCAACTTCGAAAGGAAGGCGAAAAGGGGGAAATGTGGCTTTTGGTAATGGGGACGGGGCAGGGAGGTGGATATTTCCGCGTAAGCCGAAATTTTGGAATCGCTTCAGCCAAAAAACTGGCGCGCAAAGTGTCATCAGACACGGTCCCTTATTTAGACACGGTCCGAAGATATTTTGTGTTGCACCTCACACGCTTGGTTATAATAAACTGTGTGGGATTTACTTGATTTTTTGTCTTGATTTGAATTACACAATGGAGTCACAGCGGCCATGGATGGTGTTTCAATTGCTAGACCTTTTATCTGCAGTGATCATAGAAGAATTGGAATTATTCAGGGTTCGTTTGGACATTTTTATGCATTGAGTTTTCAATGCATTTATGTGCATAATTCAAATTTGAACTACATGCACATGCTCCAGTGCATATAAATTGGTTGAAAAATCAAATGTTTGTCCTTGGGTGCATGCTTAGGTTCCTTGCAATAAATGGGAATGAATGTCAAACACCCTGCCACCATCACTCGGCTGCAAAAATTGAGATACCTGGTTTTTAAATTCTAGTAAATCCAAAACTCATATGAAATTCATGAAACTTGGCATGCTATCGTGGAGCAGCATCAACATGGCGTGGTAAAGATTTTGTCCCAATTGGGGTAGGTTTGGGTATATGCTTCTCACAAACCAGAGCTTCTCACAAGAAGCATGATGGTTTCGGTAGGGAACACCCATACTTTGGGGACGAAATGCTATCCATTGCCTCTAATTGCTTTCAAAAATTTTCTCGTGTCAGCATTGAATAACAGGAGTGTTGTGTTATTTTTTGTGATTTTTCGGTGTTCGTTTGGACATTTTTATGCGTTAAGTGAGTTTTCAATGCATTTATGTGCATAATTGAAATTTCAACTACATGCACATGCTCTGGTGCATATAAATTGTTTGAAAAATCAAATGTTTGTCCTTGGGTGCATGCTTAGGTTCCTTGCAATAAATGGGAATGAATGTCAAACACGTGCCACCGTCACTCGGCCGCAAACATTGAGATACCTGGTTTTTAAATTCTAGTAAATCCAACACTCGTCTGAAATTCATGAAACTTGGCATGCTATCATGGAGCGGCATCAACATGCCGTGGTAAAGTTTTTATCCCATTTGGGGCAGGTTTGGGTATATGCTTCTCACAAACCAGAGCTTCTCACAGCAAGCATGATGGTTTTGGTAGGGAACGTCACAACTTTGGGGGCAAAACGATATCCATTCCCTCTAATTGCTTTCAAATTTTTTTCTCGTGTCAACATAGAACAACAGGAGTGTTGTGTTATTTTTTGTGATTTTTCGGGGTTCGTTTGGACATTTTTATGCATTAAGTGAGTTTTCAATGCATTTATGTGCATAATTCAAATTTGAAGTACATGCACATGCTCCGGTGCATATAAATTGGTTGAAAAAACAAATCTTTGTTCTTGGTTGCATGCTTAGGTCCCATGCAAGAAATGGGAATGAATGTCAAGCACCGTGCCACCGTCACTCGGCCGTAAACATTGAGATACCTGGTTTTTAAATTCTAGTAAATCCAAAACTCATCTGAAATTTATGAAACTTGGCATGCTATCATGGAGCAGCATCACATGCCGTGGTAAATTTTTTGTCCCATTTGGGGCAGGTTTGGGTATATCCTTCTCACAAACCAGAGCTTCTCAGAACAAGCATGATGGTTTCGGTAGGGAACGCCCCAACTTTGGGGGTGAAACGATATCCGTTGCCTCTAATTGCTTTCAAATTTTTTCTCGTGTCAACATAGAACAACATGGCTGTTGTGTTATTTTTTGTGATTTTTCGGGGTCCGTTTGGACATTTTTATGCATTAAGTGAGTTTTCAATGCATTTATGTGCATAATTCGAATTTGAACTACATGCACATGCTCCGCTGCATATAAATAGGTTGAAAAATCAAATCTTTGGTCCTTGGCTGCATGCCTAGGTCCCATGCAAGAAATGGGAATGAATGTCAAGCACCGTGCCACCGTCACTCGGCTGCAAACATTGAGATACCAGGTTTTTAAATTCTAGTAAATCCAAAACTCGTCTGAAATTCATGTAACTTGGCATGCTATCATGGAGCGGCATCAACATGCCTTCGTAAAGTTTTTGTCCCATTTGGGGCAGGTTTGGGTATATGCTTCTTCCAAACCAGAGCTTCTCATAGCAAGCACGATGGTTTCGGTAGGGAACGCCCCAACTTTGAGGGTGAAATGATATCCATTGCCTCTAATTGCTTTCAAATTTTTCCTTGTGTCAACATAGAACAACATGAGTGTTGTGTTATTTTTTGTGGTTTTTCGGGGTTCGTTTGGACATTTTTATGCATTAAGTGACTTTTCAACGCATTTATGTGCATAATTCAAATCTGAACTACATGCACATGCTCTGGTGCATATAAATTGGTTGAAAAATCAAATCTTTGGTACTTGGGTGCATACTTAGGTCCCATGGAAGAAATGGGAATGAATGTCAAGCACCGTGCCACCGTCACTCGGCCGCAAACATTGAGATATCTGGTTTTTAAATTCTAGTGAATCCAAAACTCGTCTGAAATTCATGAAACTTGGTATGCTATCATGGAGTAGCATCAACATGTCGTGGTAAAGTTTTTGTCCCATTGGGGGCTGCTTTGGGCATGATGGTTTTAGATAGAACACCCGTATGCAAAGTGAGAGCAGGATTTGTGCATCTCTTTAACACAAACGGTTCTTTTGGATGACTCATGTGAATCATTAGCGGGGCGGCACAGTACTATTCAATTTGACAGTGGGTGGCGCAGTTCCCGATACGGCTTTAATGGAGACGAGAGAGAGGGTAGCGGTTCCCGAAATGTTGAACGACCAATGATGCATCCTCAAATTAGCATCGTGTGAATGCGTGAGGGAAGTAATGATAGGACCGGGAAAAGAGGTAGCACGATGTGAATGCAACATAGTTTGCACTCATATAAAGGCGCCCCTTCATTCCAATGCATCTACCACATCGTACGCACCTAAGCATTTGCCTAAGCACCTAAACTAATAAGTGCAAAAGTGCCCACTCCAGACCCATGGCGGCGATGCGCGCGAGCAGCCAGCGGCTGTGCCAGATGGTCCATGATGCCGGCCTGCGGCATGGCACCGTGGATCGTCTCCATATGGTGTTGGTGACCGGATGGTGGATGGCCGCCGTCGATGCTAGCTACGACTCTCAGGTGGACTAGATGACCATTCGCAGCACCAACAGGTTCACCGTCGTCAAGAAGCTCGCGTACGACATCGCCGTACTCCTCCAGCCCGCGCGCCCGGGCTCCTCATTACCTGCCACCCTAATAGGCCTCCATTGTCGAAACCTCTTTGAAGCACTGGTGTCCCTACGACTGCCCGCTGCTGCCACAAAGAATGTCCACCTGGAGGTCGCGCTCGTTGCGAGGCGCCTCGCCCTGCAAGAAACCATCGACCTACATCCATGTGTATGAACGAATCGTGTACATAGGTATCTACAAGGCCAGTGAGGATGCTATGACGTTGGCCTTCTTCAGCCGGCTGGAAGCCTTGGATGCCTTAGTTGAGAAGCACCTTGACCTTGCCACACAAGCCGTCGCTCCTTAGCCACCGGTCGGTGGCTCGGCCACCGCACTGAGTTGAGGAGGAGGAGGAGGTCGTATGTTGATGGATGCATCTTTCTTCTTGCCTCCTGTAACCACCACTGCGATCGCATCATCGTGGCCTTAATTCTTATTTTGCTATTGCATTCTCGTTCCAGTCAATACAGACATGTGCGATCCCTTTGTTCAATACAGACATGTCCGTTCTAGTTTTATTTTGATTGGCTTGAATGAAGGTCTATCCCGCCGTTAGGCACCGCAGCGCGCTGTGCTCGTCGTTAGGCGCCATGACACGCTCTACTCGCGTCCGTTGGCGCGCTCTGCTCGCGTCCGTCGGTGCGCTCGGCTTGCGGATAGCCTTTCCTTGCGTGTTCAACTATGATATGGTTGCTCGCCGTTGAGGCGACCCGGAGCGCTCTACTCACGTCCCTCCGTGCGCGCTCTGCCAATGGTTGGGCGTGAACACGATCACGTCAGGGGCCCCGTATGCATGCGTTTGCGCATCGCACGTTGCCATGCGATGAAGTTACGTGCATCACGCTGGAGTTACGCGCTACAAATTAGAACTACCATTAGGGCCTGCCGATATTCCTAGTCGTCCGACTTCCCCTTTAATTCCCGTGGCCATTATAACCATAGTCTCTTCAAACTTTCGACCGTGCCCCACAACACAACAAGCACACACACGACGACACATAGAGAGGGGATGTCCGATGTCGCTCCAATGGAGTTCGGTGAGCATAGAGTGGAGACCCACGCGAGGGAGACAGATCTCTCGGTCATGTACTCCATCGACCCTGCCGTGGTGGACGACTACATCAACAGCGTTGAGCAATTGTTTGCTGGAGACAAGTACAAGGTGGTCGGCATCGACCTCTACTACACCGTCGGTCGTCCCGGCATAGATCAGAAGGTTGACGTCGCCCAGTTGTGTGTGCACCATCATGTGCTCATCTACCACTACTGCATGGCCACAGAGCCTTGCGACCGTTTCAACAGGTTTGTCAATAGCACCGACTACAAGTTCGCCAAGGTGGATACCAAAGATGATGTAAAAGCGCTCAGTGTTACTGGCTTGGCCTGCATGTACCTTGTCAAAATCCATGACCACTACAGGGTCTGGGGCTGCATGAAGCCAGACTCCCTGGACGAACTCGCCTCGGCCATCATCGACCCATACTACGACAAGATGAAGTAGGATGCCCAGAGAACAAGTCCCGTATCCTGGCACAAGGCCTGGATGCGGCAACTGGAAGAACCTCACCTCAGGTTAGCAGCCAAGAGTGTATACACATGCTACGAGATGCACAGGCGGATCGTTCAAAGGAGGAAGTGCCTCGTTACCCAAATCGATGAGCCTGGATCGAGCCACAAGAAGAGCAAGCGTCACAAGAAGTGGATGATGATCAGATGATCGTTCATGCTAGTTAACCATGCATGTAATATATAGTTTAATTTATTGGTGTGTGTGGAAATGACATGTGTGTAGTAGCTACCTATGTCATCATGCATGTAACAGTTTACTTTGGTGTGTGCAAATGCCATGGTTGTAGTAGCCACCTATGTAAGTGGATGTTTAATTTGGTTATGCAAGCATGTCCATATAAGTGTGTGTGTATATATATGTTGTTGTTCTATATGCAATCCCATCGCACAACACACACGCCTTATTAGCAACAACCGTCTGTGTTCTTATAGGTCTTCAGACACTTTTCTGATTACAAACCTGTTTGCAGCGTATCACACACATCTTGTTAAGTTGAACCATTTCTGTTCTCATGTCTCAGCGCAGATAGTTCATCCGAGTGAACCCCATGCCATATATCGCACACACCTTTGATCTGGCTGACTGTTTCTTTTGTGTTGCCTAATCACAAACATTTCATCCGAGCGAACCGTATGATGTGTATCGCACATGCCTCCATTTGGCTGCCCATTTCTTTTGTTCCTCCTCATCGCAAATAGTTCATTGAACTGAACCGTATGCCCTTCATCGCACATGCAACTAAAACCTGAACCGTGTTTGATGCATCTATCATCGCAAATGTTTTACACATTTCTGACGGTTTTCATACAACACCGTTTGCGATTATGGCATCGCACACAGTTTCTTGAAGGGTCTCTGATCATAGTGTCGTGTTAGCAGCATCCTGCAGTAGTGTGGATCTTTCACGAATGGGAGGGAAAATACCCATGTACAAGAATAACACAAAGGGGAAAACACAAGAGGAACACTCAAGAACAAGACCAAATCATACATCCACTAGAACCACATCCACACAAGATCCACAAAGGTACAGGAACAACAAAGGGAAAGATACAAGGTAGAGTTCATCTCAAATCCCAAAGGGAGGTGAGGTCTTGGTGATCCTTTAATGGGGATCCTTCCCTAGACGGGGTCTTGAATCCACTGGGGATCGTTTCCAATGGAGGTCTTGATCTCCATGGGAGAGGTCTCTCCCTCTCAAGAGGAGGTACAAGGAGCAAAGCTCATCTAGATCATGTGATATCCTTTGCTAACCCTAACATATGGTCTAGGCACAAAATATATAGGTAGGTGGACGAAGGGGATGAAGTGGAGGCCCAACAATAGCTCACAGCCGTCCATCCTGATGGGCCCATGCACACGGCTTAAGTTGGGCCCATGCGCATGGGGGTCCCGTGCGCACGGTACAGGCCCGTGCGCACGGGGTGCTACAGTGCCGGCTCTTTGGGTAGCCCATGGGCACAGGGTTACCTGGGAAGTACAGAGTTCATCTTCGTGCACTCCTTCTTCCTTGTGGCCTTGGGATCCTTCTCCTTGGCCTCCAGGAAGCTCCCTAACTGCTTGGTGGCAGTCGTCCTCAGACCTAATGATGCACAATGTTCCATGATGAGGTAGCAACCAAGTCCAATGGATATTCATGTAAATCTCGAAGAGGAGCGGGATCACCTTAAGTACGGTAGGTCCACTTGGGGCTTGAGGTGCCATGAAGTTGTACATGGAGATGACCATAGGATCCTCCGATTCAGCTACCTTGCTGCATATTATTTGTCGGTACCGCTACTTGCTCGTTACAAATTATCTTTCTATCAAACTACTCGTTACTTATAATTTCATTGCTTGCAGAGAATACCTTGCTGAAAACCACTTGCCATTTCCTTCTGCTCCTCATTTGGTTCGACACTCTTACTTATCGAATGGGCTACGATTGATCCCCTATACTTGAGGGTCATCAAGCCACTTTTTTGGCATCGTTGCCGGGGAGCGAAGCGCTATTGGTAAGTGGAAATCGGTAAGTAAAAATTGTTACTATATGCTGAAATTTATTGTCACCTGCTACTATGCAGAACAATCCTTTGAGGGGTTTGTTCGGGGTATCTTTGCTCCGACTCGAACCACAATTAGTTGCCCCTCAACCTACTGCACCTACTGAAAATATTGGTTATGAAATTCCTTCGGGTATGATAGAACAACTGCTAGCTAATCCTTTTGTAGGAGATGAAACCGAACATCCTGATATGCACTTGATATATGTGGATGAAATTTGTGGATTATTTAAGCTTGCAGGTTTACCCGGAGATGAAGCTAAGAAGAAGGTTTTCCCTTTATCTTTGAAGGGAAAAGAATTGGCATGGTATAGGCTATGCGAAGATATTGGATCTTGTAATTGAATTGATTGAAATTGGAATATCACCAAAAATATTATCCTATGCATCTTGTTCATCGTGATCGGAATTACATATATAATTTTTGGCCTCATGAAGGATATGGTATCACTCTAGCTTGGGGGAGGCTTAAGTCAATTATATATTCATGCCCCAATCATGAGCTCTCAAGAGAAATTATCATTCATAATTTTTATGCCCGACTTTCTCGTGATGATCAATCCATGCTCGATAGTTGTACTGGTTCTTTTATGAAGAAGACTATTGAATTCAGCTGGGATCTTTTAGAGAGAATTAAATGCAACTCTAAAGATTGGGAACTTGACAAAGGTAAAGAGTCAGGTATTAAGCTTGAGTTTGATTGTGTTAAATCTTTTATGAATACTGATGCCTTTCAAAAGTTTAGCACTAAATATGTACTTGACTCACATATAGTAGCTTCTTTTCGTGAATCATTTGGTACTCATGTTGATCTACCTAAGGAGAAGTGGTTGAAATATCACCCACCTATCAAAGAAGAAATTAAAGAACCGGTAATAGCCAAAGATGTAACTATTATTTATAATGTTGATCCAGTTGTACCTACAATTTACATTGAAAACCACCTTTACCAGTAACGATAAAGGAACATGCTAGGGTTTCAACCATGGTCAATAAAAGTAATATTAGAGCACCTAAACCCGCTGAACAAATGAAAGTAGAACCTAGTGTTTCTATGGTTAAAGATCTCTCATATAAAATATAGATGGGCATGTTATTTACTAATGTAATGAAGTTGCTGGAATTGCCAAACCCGATGAAAAAGGTAAACATA